>NW_019385887.1:111394-129525 GCF_000671375.1 Centruroides sculpturatus | reverse complement strand
TTTTTTATATTAATCTTCATTACTTTTTTCGTGGGAAGAATAAAAGTAATATAGATATAAAGTTACAAGAAAGATACATGTGTATGGTGAGGAAAATGACAAATAAAAATTATGACCTATAAAATGTACAGTTTAACTATAATATAGAGATGATAAATTTTGGTTAAAATTATATGGAAATAATTTTTCTACGCTTGGCAGTGGAATAAGGGCGAACAAACCGTACCCTCCCAATTAAGTATTAAATTAAGAAAGTATTGGAATTTTCGCAATTTGACTTATTGCTTCATTTTAATTATAAAAAGCGCACTAACATGCGTCTAATATGTATCGATCGCTGCACATGTTTCCCATTAGAGGACGCTGCTGCACATTCACCAGATGGCGAGTACAACAGTCCAGATCAGCATGTCAGTCGAGGCGACTTCTACAGCACTTTCCATTGACAGTGCCCTCTACTATACCTACTTTACTTAGTGACCATGATAGCCTTAAATATTCGTAGAAGCACGTGCGTCCATCACTGTCAACACCCGACCCTTACTAAAATCAAATCTATACATGTCTAGAAAGGAATCACATTGGGTCAAGCGGGTTAGTGTGCTGACCACACTAAGAACTGCTGCACAATGTTCCTACTTCTGGAATTATCACCGTCATGAGTGTAGCTATAGACGACAATTTAGAGGAGGTACGTTCGTTTTCCACATTTATAAGCTTTACCGAACTAGTATTAAATTTCTTATCTTAATTCCACCATTTATAATATAATTATTATGTGAATTTAATATATGGTGATATTGGCCCACTTTCGGATAAATTTTAGATATGGAAAATGTTTCTGGATGCTGTCATTTAGGAGTCCAAATTGCAATTTTCTGTCGAATTTTTTTACAACGATTTATAAGTCTATGAGAATTGACTGCATTCTTTTATATTTTGTTTCGGCTAGATGTACAAAAATAGTTAATGACTCAATAATCCATTTAATATATATATATTTTTTAAACAGGAAATTTCTCTTTTAAGGAAGTAACATTACGTTAGTAATATTAAGGAGGAATTAATGCGGATTATAGATAATTTTCCTGGGATAATTAACCGAAGATGAGAGTTATACGTACGAAACGATTGGTATGAATTTGGAACGAGGGCGCTTATTTAAAAAGTTATAGAGATTGTAGCAGATTGTCGCATTGCTGTAGCAGACCGGGCAAATAGCCAACAAAATGGCGTACAAGGACAAAGAGAAACTTCAGTCAGAGAGGCGCCTCTAGCATAGTAAGTTAGCGGCCTTTGGGACATTCACTGGCGTCAATACTGCTTCATTGATTAGAGAAACGACAACTCAAAAAAATCTAAGAATTTTCTTCTGTATTTTTTCACTTTAATCGTTTCCACATCACTAAAGAACCATCACTTCGAACCGTTTAATTTTTTCGTTACAAGAAAGAAAGAAAAAAAAAAAAAGAATTTCGGCTATTCAGAAAATTCTCGAGTACAATTGAAAATTCGAATCCTGGATCACGCGTAATCCTAAAATCCTGGTGTCATAAATGCTATCTTTGTGATATATATCTTGGTAATAACTAGAAGGATAAGTCACCGCAGAAAATCCCCAAAAGGAATTATGCGATATTGTTCGACATAACTGGACGATAAAATGATATTTTCTTATCGTTAGAAATAAGCGCAAACCTTATTACCAGTTTTATTATAGATATTAAGATGGAGATGAAAAGATTGGAATTAAAAAAATTTGACATAGTGTGATTGGATGGCGCAAAAAAAAGAGAGAGAATTTGTGATAAAGCAGATTCTGTGCGCGCAGAGGAATAATAAAAATAAACTAGAGAAATAATTTATTAAGAATAATCTTTTGATGCATGTGTCGTATGTTTGTTACTCTTTGCCTTCTAAGGTTAGAGTCTTCTAATGTCCCATTCACTTTCTAGCATTAGCCAAGGGTATATTGATCCATTTCGACGATGGTTTTCCTCAAACGGGCACTTTGTTGTCACACCATAAACTTTGACGTTTCGGAGTTAGTGGTTCGATTGAAGAAATTGTAGATTTAGTTGTATTGGAATTGGAAAAAAGCTGCGTTATTGTGACATGATTTTTTTGAAATTTCAATCTTATCGGGCAAAAATAAGATTGAAATTTTGGTTTTTCTTTTTTAAAATGAATTTCCAGTTTGAAATTGATTCGGTTTGATGCAGACGAAAAGAGAGGAGAGAAATGAAAAGAAAAAAAAAAGAATGTATAAATATATAAAATAAAATACAGCAAGATCAAATATAGGAAAATGTTAAAGGTTATTGGATGCACACCAAAATAAAACTGGTAACTCGAAAATTTAATTCGTAATAAAATTAACGAAATTAATTTATCGAAAAACTTCTAAGAGCAAAAATTATTTGCTACAACTATAATTATACTACGTAATAAATTAGTATTAGAAAATTAGCGCAGAGTAATTTTTTTGAGCAAAGTACACATTATTTCNTTCGTTTTCCACATTTATAAGCTTTACCGAACTAGTATTAAATTTCTTATCTTAATTCCACCATTTATAATATAATTATTATGTGAATTTAATATATGGTGATATTGGCCCACTTTCGGATAAATTTTAGATATGGAAAATGTTTCTGGATGCTGTCATTCGAAGAATTATGCTCGATCTATAGATTTTTATGTCTCTTCGAATGTTCTTTTATCCATTTTAATGTCCAATAAAATTTCCAATGACTAATACAATTCTAAGTGCGGTATATTTCAAATATAAAATATAAGAGAAATAATTTCTTTTATAAAGTTTTATGTTTGCGATAAAATAATATTTTAAAATTATTATTTAATGTCATTTTATGTTGCTAAGTCACTACATTTGTCGTAATTCGGGTGAAAAATTATTCTTATTCCTTCCTACAGATTCTATTCATCTCTCATTTAACCGAGTAAAAAGAGCATTTTAATGTCGATAATTCATATATTTCCGGACATTATTATAAATAAATATATTTAAAGTGATTAAGAAATTAACTTAAACGGCGAAAATTTAAAAAAAAAATGTTATTTTTTAAGCTTTATTTACACGCTTTCAACTAATTAACGACGTATATATACGTCGGTTTCATAACTGGAAACAAAGCATTTAAGTTTCAAACGCATCTATCTATTGACCCGTCAAAATTTGACAATGTCATCAACCATCCGTTCGAACTCATTTAGATGGCCGAACACGCAACATCCATAAAATGATTCTGAATCTCTTCCAATCGACTTCTTAATCCACTTAGCTTCGTCTATACAGAAAACAATCTACGCACTTCATTTCATCAGCACAAACTATACTTTAGCGGTAACGTGACGCATACCTGATCGCGTGAGTGAAAATATTGTCACGAAAATGGTGTAACGTCACGCAAGCCGTAAACCAATTATTGGTTGGGTTATATTCTGCAGACATAAACATCACTATTTTCAACTTTTGCAGATCATTTATTTTTATTTTTCTAACTTAACCCCGAACAGGTTCGAAGCCATAAACGAGTAGATAACAAATGAAGATGCGAGAGATTATTATCGAATATTACCATCTGGAAACAATTTGATCCGGTCATTTTATTCGCATTTTGGAAAATGATACCGAATGCTGCTTCACTGCATAACACAGAGAAATGCGGAGAAACCTGATCTACAGGGAACGAACTGATCTTCTATTGTGTTAAAAGCGTGTCTCATTATTCGATCGGATATTAAATTATCCTTATTGAATAACTTTTTGAATATAATCCTTTAAAAATATTCTTTAAATAAAAAGGGCACAAATTTAATTTCCGTAAAAAAAATTTAATTTTCATATTTTTTAAGCTTTTCTTTTAATTTAATAAAAAAAACAAAGGAGAAATTGAGATTAATTTTTAAATGCTATAAATTACCAAAAATTACCTTCCAGTAAATAATAAATTATATTCTCTTATCTTTTTATTTAAATATTAAGAAGCGGGAGGCGCATCTGTTATCGTAAAAACAAAAAGAAAAAAAAAAAAAAAGTATAATCTAACTCGCATAGTGGATATCGGAATAAAGAGCATATGCATAATTTTACTAAGTAAATTTGGTTAGTATCCTCGAACAGCGATATCTTACATCTCAAATAAACGTAGCCGTGAAACTTCAAATGTAATTTAGTTAACAATTTCGAAGCCGGTGCGCGACATAATGACACCCTAATGACCAAAATTTGTAACAATATTTGATTATTGAGAATTATGAAATTAGGATGCGTAATTTGCTCTTAATACTTTTTCTATTTTTATAATGTTTCTGCGCAAACTATTTTTACAGTTACGAAGGAGAGAAGAAGGAAAAAAAAAATACTTTTTTATTCTGTAACAATAAACAGCAAGGAGATAAATGAGAAGTGATAAAAAATGAATAATTACATTTATCAAAATGTGATCAGAAACGATAGAAAGAATTTATAGAATATTTTAAGATGTGGAGATAAAGCTTAGATTTTTCTTTGTATCTGTCTTTTATCAATTAAGACAAATTCGAAGAAAAAGAAAGGATTACATTGATTGTTACAGTTTTAACTTTAAATTTTTAAACGTGTGATGAAATTTTTAAAAGAAGGAAGTTTCTTACAAAACACAGAATATTTTTCTTCTTTTAAACAAAAGTACAAAACCTGATTAACTAAACTCTACTTTCGCTACTAAAGAATAATTATTTAAATACAAAATATATTCTTTTCGCGACAGAATAAACTATTAATATTCCGGTATAATTATTCTAAATATTTTAAAATAAAGATACGTTAACATTTGTTTAAAATAATTACTAAAATACATTATTTTTCTACCGAATAAATATGAAATTTTTATACTTATTTAAATAAAAAAGTTGAAGGAAAAAATAATGTTTTTTCTTACACAAAAGAATATTTTAAATAAATAAGGGAAATTTCAAATAATTTCTGCGGAAATTTTTGAAACTAAATTTACATTTTAATTCATGATAAGATTGAGAATGAAATTTATATTAATCTTTCCATTTTTTACGGAATTAAATTACTGAAATAATCGAGTCCGGTATATATTTTATCGAGAATTTTCAACTTTCTCGAGTATAATAAGTGGAAAAACAGAGCTTATAATTCAAGAATTAGAAAACTGAATAAGATTGCTTGATGTATTACGCTTGTAAGTGTCGAAGTGAGAAGTAATCAGTTTTCTTATAATAGCAACAATAATTGCATCTGATATTACGAGTCGCTGTTGTTACCATAGAGAGATGAGATATGAACGGAGATCTTGATACTCTTACAAGAGCCCTTCAATCCAACTATCGCATACGACAAATGTATATACAATTATTATTTGGAAAGTTTATCAAAACTTATATAAAACAGAATTAAAATAGCATTCAATAATGATTTTTAAAGTAAAGTTTGATTGAGTTTAAACGTAATTAAAGGTAGAAGTTTTATAATTATTTTAATGCTAACGGTTAAAATCTCGGAAGATGGAGTAAAAGCACGATCACGTTATCTAACAATGGAAAGGAACGTTTGTAATCTCCACCCAAAATAAATCTTTTTTCTTTCGAGAAGCGAAGAATGATAATGGAAATGTCTAAGTTTCTCAGCGAATAATAAAATATATGTAAACAACTTTTGTTTATTTATTTAATAAGCAGCGAGAGCATCACTTAGTTAATATGATAAAACGATTTAGAAGTTTTGGAATTTTTAAAAATATTTATAAACGTTTGACGTATAAAAATATATAAGTTATAAATTATGCTATTTAAAATAAAGGAAATAAATAAATCTCCAACGTCAAATAATGTAAGAAAGCACTTAGGAATTTATTTTCAAAATGGGATATCTTCTCAAAAATTTCTATCATAAATTTCTACGTTTTATATTCGATGGTGCCCCAGGTAGCTTACAAATCACGACTATGATGGTAAAATACTGTATATCTTTCGTTTGTACGCTTCTTTCTTTTATCTCCTGGTAGAACGATACCCCGAGGCAGCATCGAAAAATACAAGTAGAGGATTAGTTAGATTTATTACACACTTTTGATAAATTTAACAAACAAATGCATTTTCTAATTCTCTCAGTCGTTCGCCAAGACCAATCTAATTACAATTTACAATTAATAGTCTTTCCTATTGATTTTATCTCTTAAAAATTTCAATCGGAATAACTTCAAAGTGTCAATCAATTGCAAATTCTTTCTTCCAGAAGAAAACTAATTTCGACTTATTGTTAAATAGTATTACAGAGATTCTGTCGAATACTCGAGTAATTAATATTTACTTATAATTGGATCAAATGGCATTTTACCATTAAATTTTCATCAAGAGAAAATTTTATTTACAGTTTCCTCGTATTAATCCATGCGTATCATTTTTACGTTATATAACACGGATTCTATACATACTTTTAAAAATAAATTTCTATCCTTTAAGCATCGAAATATATTTATATAGAAAATTAATCAGCTGGAAATTTATACAGCCGAATCCAACATTGATTCTAAGCTCGTGTCTTAAATTACTGCAAATAAATTGCAACTTATGAAGTAGAATTTTTATATGAAACTTACTATTGTGGATGATATATGTAGCTTTATATCAGAATTCTATCTTACCACACGCTATAAATATATAAAGAAAATATTGTGTAAGAAAAGTTAAGATCTAAACTCGATTTAGAATGCAATGAACACTTTTAAAAATCTTTTAGAAACGTAAAAAATGCGATATTGGAGAGAGATCCTTCTTGGTTGGAAAATATAAAATCCAATTTATAAGAAAATCCTTTATCAACGTCTCTCGGGTCTTTGTTATCAACTTAGTTGACATCCAATTGTGGAATTTCATAATTCCCTTAACACGTCTATAGACAATTTGACTAGTTTTTTAATTAGTTATTTTAATTTTTAAGAAAGTAACTGTAAAAATAGAACTTGTATAAGAGAATAGGAACGTGGAATTCTTACATTTTCTGGAATGATAATTCGTGTTTTGAAATTTTATTTCGCCAACGTTTTCGATAATATGAATAATTTATAACGCGCAAGCAGTTCTGGGATCACGTTAACGAAATTACTTGTGTTGAATTACTGTACAAGATCTGTACTAATTTATCTTACTTATTATCTAGTTAACTGATCTATAAATTAAAAAACAGCTCGTTCTCTTATGTCATCTTCATCGCACGGCTTTCATAAATGGCCTTATTCTTCTTCATTATCTTAAATGGGATGCGCGTTAGCTCTTCTAAAGTTACTTCAAAGATAAGCCATTACTTTTATTTTCCCGCTTTGAATTCTCCTGTTATTTCTCCGTAACATCTTCGAATCGGAGTCACAGTTTAATATGCTTTCGGCATAAATTTCGTTTCGGGAAGAAACATCGTTATGTATCGCAAATTAAATATTCTTAAGCGTGAATGTTGGATTTTTGCCAATGCCGAATGATCTCGTAGGGTATTAAATGTTTCTTAAACAACGAAAAAAACCTCATTTAAGTTAGTAAAGATCCCTTGATTAAGCAACGATTAGGAGAGCAATAATGTATTCGAGTTGGTTTCCATACGTTAATCATTATCGATTCATCTAAGGTTATCTTATTAAAATTCTCTTAAATAATTTTTCTTAATACAAATTCTATCGATTACCAATTTCTACTAATAAATATTTCCTCGCTCTACTTCAACTTTTCCACTCTTAATGATCGTAAATTTTGCTGTGCAAACGATATTCCTCACTACTTTCTAACCATTTATCTGGCTTTTTATGCGAATATTTTAATTTTTATTACTTCTTTACTGATCACAATCTCTCTTTTTTGTTCCGAGGAAGTCTCTTTAATTCCATTATTAAAATTTATTTTGGGATTAATTTAACTTTCTAGACTATTTTTATGGTTTTCATTCTTCTTTTATATCTTATTTATCTAACAGAAATTTATATAAATTAATCTAGCGATTTTAAAGTTTTGAATAAATTTCGTGGAGCGTTGAGCAGTCGATGATTAACATAATTATCAACGTATAACTGGAATTAGTTTCGAGTTACGTTTTATGGATACGCAATCATTTAGGAAACGTAATAAATGACCCTCTTTATAAATGATTATAGTCTACACGTCGAAACGAAAACAATTTTAGGTTATCTTCCACGTGAGTTATTGTGAATACCATTGCGATTGCTCACACTTCCAGTGATCAATTTTTTCTCAGCTAAACACATAGACAACGAGCAAAAATTTATTTAGTTTAAAATATATGCTTTCTATCTTAAATTAGTAGTGATTTTCCCCTGTAAATCATACTTTTCCTGTTAGCAATAGAGTCGTGTCGTGTAACGCCGTTCCGGGGAAAATGTTTGAATTAAAATCACGTGATTTCCGGTCCTTACCGGACGGTCCTATATAGTTAATCGGAGCCTCCTGCTTACAAGGTTTTCATATGTGATCTCGGATTTCATCTAACTAACTCCGTTCTCGAGATTAAGAAAGGACAAACTGACAGACAGCGGGAATTTATAGGTCTACGATTTTTTTCAAATTCATTGAGAATAATCCAGAATTATATACGGCATTTTATCGCATTTTAACATAGTCTAAGGAGCTTATAAATTGCAGGTTTAGCCATACAAAAATAAATTTTGATAGTGAATAAACAGAAAAAAAACTGTAGACTATTTAATTTGCACTCTTCTAATGTAGCTCTCGCTACACATCAATATTTTATCGATTTTCCAGGATTACAATCAATTTCGTGAATATTTGGAAAGATATTGGTAAATATTTCGTGAAAAGACAAACCTTTGGTAAGTATAGAGTGGCTATCTTCAACGTCACGCACCGATCTAGTTTGAATTCGGCAAGATATCATGCATAAAACATAACCCGAAATGGTACCGTGAGCAAGATTGCATTCTTTTGTAACGCTTAACTTTCTATAAACTATTTCCAACCTTTACATATTTAACATATTTTATGAAACAAATTCTTTATTTCGTACTGAAAACACTTCTTAATCGTTCAATGGTAAAAAGTATTAAGTCGTGGTGTACTAAATTTGGCCTTAACATTTAAAAACTATGTTATCAAGGTCAAATATTATCTATACTTCCGTTACTATAGTAACAATCCTACACTATTATTTTCGATGGTTAAAAATCAATTTATAAAATCAAATCTCCCTTCACTTAAATAATTAAAAATTATCTAACGTAGTCTTTAAAATAACTACACAAAAAGGTTTTAAATGTTTAATTCTTCTTATATTTAAAATTTTAGCTTAGATTAAGATATATTTTACTATAATCATTACATTATTTTAATGTATAGTCTGTGATAAATAGCATCTACAATACACGAAATTATAGGCTATATAATATTAGAAAATTTATAGTTGTCGTCTTCAGATTTCACCATTTAAATTACGGACAGAAACGTTCATTTCGATAGTTGTTTTCCTTTTTTTGCTAGAAATATTTTATTGAAATTTTATGTAAATCTCGGAGTGTGCCGAGGAAATTCATTTTTAAAGGATTTTTTTCTGTGTTTATGTTTGAATTTATTATACATATATTTATTTACATTTATATTGAATAATTTTGTATTCGTATAGTTCTCCGAAAATTTAAATATTTTATTTACTTTTCCTCTCCATCTGATCTCGTGTTACTACTATTTTTATTATTATTTTTTATCTTCTCTCGCTGCCGATAACAGGATACCAAGTTTGTAATATAAGTTATCTCATTGTACTTTAGCATTACTCAGACAAAATATGATACTGTTTTCGATATTCTTATAAAGACATATTTATACTTTTTAAATATTTTCTTTAAACTGTTCACTCTTTGTTTACTCTTCTTATTTCTTTTAAAATTTGGATCAGTCGAGAAAATGCTCTTATTTTCTCTCGTATTTATTTCTCCTCCCTTCCAAATATTCGATATTTTTATATAAAATCTTACAGTAATTAAACTCTTTATTTGGTAGAGGATCCTATAAATATATCCTATATCTATTTATATAAAATTAAAGATATGTTGACAACGATGCGGATCTGGCATCCGAATTTTCTTTTTATTATCTATTTGGGTCAAGCAGATATCTATGATAAAAATTTACTGTTTTCTAGTACTTTAAATAGTACTAATGTCGGTATATATCGAGAGTAGCTAAGATATCGTGATTCGATTTAGCGTGATAACATGGTAAGTGACTATTTATAGAGGTGGACTACAGTAAAACCGATAGTTTACGTACTTGGCAGATAACTTATATAAATTAATTACGTAGGAAATTAGTAAACATTCCAACTTTACTGAAAATTGTATGGCTGATTATTTTATAATTGTGGAATTTTGAAATGTCGATTTTTTTAATATTTATTTTAGTAAACCCACGTGTAAAGGGGATGCCGACATAAAATGGTGTTTGTTTAATGCAGGATTTTCTCTAAAAGATTGATTAGCTTAACTTAATCCCGTCTCGGGAATGATATTGACTTTATCGATAGTTTTCAACGTAAACTCTAAGTATTATATATATTTTTTTAGTTTGCAATCTTTCTACAACATCTTATATATATATATGGATAAGTTCTTTTAACAAATAAATCCGCTAAGCCAACATACATCTACCAACATCAAAGTTATAATAAAAGGAAATTTCAATAAGACGTATCGTATTTTCGAAATTTAATTAGAAGTCTCTCATAAGTAAGAAAAAAAAATGCAATTTATATTAAAATCAATAATATTTTATTTATAAAATTAATAAATTCAAAAGGAGACAATATTACTAAGCTCTAAACTAAGCCGAGTTTAATAAAATTGGCGATATTTTTGAATTAAACAGCCTAAAAAATGCACCCAAAATCAACGTTTTATCACAGTATACATTGGCGAGAAACGGGCCAAAGTTGAAATATTTGGCAAGAAATCACGTAGAGGCATTAAAAGTTAATTTAAAATCGATAGGCTCGATGATTTAACTTGGGATTATATTTAAATTAAACTATCTCGAAGTCATTCGATATCAAGAATGGATTGTGTGATACCTATTAGAATTTAGAACACACCCTAATGAAAACAGGTCAATCGAACATGTCTAATGTAGAAATAAAATGTAATTTAGCTTGGATAATTCTTCGATATGTTTAATTCTCCCGGGGATTCAGTAAATTGTTACTTTACAATGGAGACATTTAAGAACAAAATTAGTCAGGAAGATTATTTTGCGATTTAAATAATAATTAAGCTCATTATCTCTGTCATTTCATTGACTGTTTATTAACAAATCATGTTTTAATATTTTAGATATAGAAAATGAAGTTTCTAAGTTAGAAATTTAAACATAAATCATTCAAAGTTCGTGAATTTACGACTTGTTGTTCATCCGATAATGGTTTTAAATTTAACAGATAAATTAATTGAATTCGTTTGTCTCTTATCTAAGTGAAAATGGGCTAAAAGGAAAGCGTGGTTTGAGTAATTGTTTAATAAGTTAAAGGTGATAATTATAATTGACAAATTTCTTTAATCAAATTTTCGTTATGTTAATCAAATTAAATGCAGTTTAATCATTACTTAATGGCATTTATTTAATATTATCGTTCACCCAATTAATAATATTTAATGGACGAATTATCTTCTTTCTAAGGGTTAAACATTGATCGAGCTTTCTCGTTCGACAAACAATTATTTCCTACATAACACGCCGAAATTTAAAAAAAAAATACAGTAATATTCATTCCATCTTAAATTCATTTATCAAGGTACAGTACGTATGCCAATGTTACTTGAAAACTGGGTTATATCAAGATTCGTACAGTTCAACGGTGAATTTCGAAGTAGTTGTAACGATAACAGACGGTAATATCGATTCTAGTGACGCTTTTCATTGTATAGAAGACTCAAAAGGCAGTGAAAAGAGTTTTTGTAAGAATGCTTCGCTTAATATCAAGAATACGCCATTTAAACTTTAATAGGATTTATTTGATTGTTCCATTCATCTCTTTGCTCTTGGGAATGGGAATTTATTCAATCACAGCAGAAAAAAAGATATCACAACTTTTTTCTCCTGATTTTTGGCTTGTTTCTTTTAAATACAAAGGAAATATCAACTAAACAAATGATTTGTTTTGTCTGTTTAATCGATATAAGCATATATTTTTTCCTTTACAAGCATTTTTATTAACGCTTAATTAACAAATCTACTAGTTATTGGATTACCTAAGATCTTTCTCATCAACGAACTGAAAATTACAATTCCATTAGTCTTATTATCTCTATTTTATACGGCCTGACAATTTCTTATCACATTTATCCGATTAATACACGTTCGAAACAAGCAAAATCCAATGAATGAATAAACTAGCAAAGAATAGTTAGCATTCTCTCCTACTCAATAGCTAATAAATTAGAATTAATTAACTATCGGTGGGAAATTTTTAATTAAAAACAAACAGAAAAATGCGAATTTACTATTAAGTTTTCTTGTTTTTAAATAAGGAATTTTAATGGTTTTCACTGGATATGTTTTATCGTGAAATATTTCTTTAAAGATAATGTCTAAGCAAAGTTATTATGAAACTTCAGACGTACGATTTATATATCGATTTGGAAATTACAAGAAAGTGTCAAGATTTCCAGAAAATGAATGAAAGAATCTAAGAAAAATGTAATTAAACTTTTTTATTGTGTAATAGCCTTTTCAAAATGGATAAAAACTAAACATTTTTTATGGTGTAAAATATATTTTATCCAACATTATTATATTTACTTACTTAAAACAAAAAACAAAAAAAAAAAATACAAGCAAATCCATAAACACACAGCCTATCAGCTTAATGATAAATACACTTGTATAAACGAGACAGTATAGGAATTTAGCAATAAATATTCTATAGTATGTCATACTTCACGTAATGTGTGTACTTGGTGTCAATAAAGCATAGAGTTAGAAAAAGTTACGACGCAGAGAAATGGAGAAATGTATTATTAAGTACGGGCAAAAATCACTTGGCTTCGTTTGTTTAAATAAAATAATGGAAATGTAACATTAAGTATACGATAAATTATTATGCAGTAATAAGAAAGTGAGGTTTTTTCTAAAAAAACTGTATAATTTCTTTGGTATTTATACAGAAGTTCTGAAAGTTCCGTGCTTCTTAAAGGTTATCGAAGCAAAGAAAAGAACTAGAATGTCAATATACACACTACCGTATTTTGTTTTGTCTAGATATATCGGTTCTCTGTTAGATTTTCCAATTTTTTTTCTTTTCCTGGTGGTGAATTATAGCTATACGTTAAATAAGTAAATCCAATAAATCCCGAATCTTTAAACACAGTTTTATAATATTGGGAAAGTTCTATGTTATTTCAAACAAATAACGTTGATTTATGTATCTACTTTATTTATTTTTAAAAGAATAATCTTTTTTCAATAAATTATAAATTTTATAGCATGTAGACAACGTTCTGAAAAACCTTAAGTACGTTCTACAGCTTTTGTTTGCTTGCAATGCTTAAAATTCATTATTTTCTTTTGAAAGAACATGATAAATGAACGTTTTTAAGCGATATTGATTTTTTGAACACGATATTGATCATTTTTTTTTAAAAAGTGACTACTATTCCCATTAAGATATCATCCGATACATCCCGTTTTTATTATAAATAAAGGAAAATTTTCGATTATTTATTGCACGATTTTATCATACGTGTCGCAGTGAATCGGAGAAGCAGAAATATCAATATGAGAAATGAATTACGAAATTACATTAGACACTGTCGAGGCACCAATCACTCCCCATACTTCCTATCAATATACAGTACTGTACAGTACAGTACAGTATCAATCTTACTAACATGTAACAAATTCTCAAACTCATCAATGACACTCTACTTAAAGATATCAAAACAAATAACCTTCTGCATCGAGTTACAACTCTAACACAGCTATATTATTTTTACACTGATGCCGAGTAAACAATTGGGGAAAGAAAAAAATATATACAATTCTACTCCATAATTAAGAGGGGAAAAATTATTTTCTAATTAACTAAGCTGATGCCAGCCTGTAAATACATAAATTAAAAAAATAAACACTACATTCTACTTAATTTCGTGATAAATATTTTGAAAATTAAGTAGAAAACAAGATCAAGAAAAAAAATTTATACTTAAAAGCTTATTATTTTCAATACAAATTCAATAATCAATATATAAATATAAGGTTTATCTATTATATAATTATATTTCCCTTCTTTTAAGAAGTGATTTAATAATATTAAATTAATTCGAGGCGTAGAAATTAAAACGAAATTCTCGAAGAGAAAAAAACTGTGTAGAAATTGTCAAAAAGTAATTTCCCCTGTTTACTGTATTTTATATAATTATATTAGATGAGATATTTAATAATGTAATTTATTTAACGCTCGACTGCAATTATAAGATATTAAAGTTAACAATTCCGTACTTTATTACTGTTAACTCTTAATTATAAATTTTTGGGGGAAGATTTTTAAGTTTTGATAAACTCCGATGCATTTTTATTAAAGAAAAAATAATCAATTTTTAATAATAAAATGTAAATTATTATTATTTCGATTTTAATTTATATTTTTACAAAATTTCTTCGTGTAATTCGATATTTAATCATTTTTATTTATTAAATTATAAATGAGTATTGTGTAAATACTTTAGCAAGAAGTTACAAGTATATAGAAAGAATCTATTTAAATATTATATATACAATTTAAAAAACATAGTTTCGACAAAGAATTTTTATTATTTTCAAATAGAAAATTGTTTATATATTATTATTTTTTATTCTTATTCTTTCCAAATAATTATAGAGATATTCACAATTTTTTCCTTTTGTAACTTTAGTGATGTTGACAATCTTGCGATAATTCAACGCCTATATGAAGACATTCAAAACAACTGAACCAACACAATTTTCTTTTGAAAAGAAAATTTTCAGACTTCGAAAAGAATTTTATTTTTCCACTACAAGAAAACAATAAAAAGACGAATAATATAACCCTTAAAAATAATATAATTTGCATCTTTGGGACAAATTTTCTTGGTTTAAAAATACAAAAAGGCAATAAAAATATTCCTAAATTGGTAGAGTATCTAATTATAACTTTCTTAATTCCGTTTTAAATATTATTTTAATTAGAATTAAAGGCATAAGAAGAGAAGAATTATAAAGTAAAAGAATTTCCTTAATAAATTATGTCATTTCGTTCTGTAAATCTCGAAATGAAATTATTATTATAAAGGAAAACTTTGTTAGTATTATTTGAGTTAAATTTTTAATTTAATTGTGTTTGAATTTTATTGCCATTCGCATTTATACTTCTCACTCATCTACGGTAAATACTGTTGCTATTCGTTTTAAATTTGTTCCAAGAAATTATCCATTAAGAAAGAGATAACCAGATCCATCCATACACGCATTGAAAGTATAGAGTTTCAGAATACATCTGCTATAAAAAGAAAGAAAAAAAAAATAGTATCTAATTTTGTAAATCGGAGAACAAAAAATTAAACTGATAAGAAAGTTTCTCTTTCTTCTTAACAAGATAAACGTCATGGAGTTTCCTTCTAGTTATATTCTATGAATCCTGGCTAAATTGCCCTAAAATCGAAATTATACGTTTTGTCAATGGTTCTATTAAGAAATTTTTTCTTCAGGATTCTCTCCAGAAAATATTTCCAACAATTATTACAACAATTTCAACAGTTAAACGTCAGGAAAGTATGTTGTCTCGTACTAGGATCAACCATTTAAAGTTTAAATTTCGAGTACAAAATGTAGTGAATTTAAAATAAAAATAATTAATTTAATATTCTAAAAATACGTATAATTAATAATGCTTTTTAAAATTTTAATTTGTGCCTATTAATTTCTCAAAAATTTGAATATTAATCAACCACAAGCAATTGGTTTCCCATATTGTAAACGTTAAGTTATGAATTCTCTTATATTTTTATGTAGCGTAAACAAGTATAAAATGCTAATTTAGATGCACGCATTGAATAAACGTGTGGAAAAAAACGTGGTCAGCAAAGCTCTAATGATCAAGAACCATACGAAAAGAATATCTTACTATAATACGCTTGCATAAGCATAAAGATGTAAAGACCTGAGGCTCGTACAAATCTTCTCTCCAGTTTTATCTCTAACGAAAGATAAGTATTTTGTTTTCCAGAATAAAGTCCCTTCTTATTTTGTAGAAGCCGAGACGACAAATATATAATAATAAATCTAGTAGAATTAATTTTCACGCAAAGTTACAAATTAATGCGGATAATTCATAATTAATTAGAATGTAATTAATAATAAACGAGCTTTTTCATTAGAAAATATTAAAAGTGGAATGATGTAACTGGCTCGTTCATTGGTCAAACTTTGGCATATGTAAAAGAAACATGTGTCACTCCCACTCTTCCTATTATTATTATTATTATTTCTTCTTTATTTTAATTAATTTTTAAAACATTAATTAAATTATTTGATTTAATTTTAAAGAATTTATAATATTATATTATTAGACTTTCATTATTAATCATTAATTCTAAAATAATATGGTTCGAATTTAAATATCTATAACTCTATGGTTCATTGTAAAATATCGATTAATTTATTTTGGAAAAGGAGTAAGAGGTGTATTTTTTTTTTTAAATTTTTCCCAATTTTTAAACATGGCGAGAGAATTTTAAGCTGAATAAATGTTAAAGTCAATAAAAAACATTTCATTAACTTCGGTAAATGAAGGGTTGTTTGTGTATGATTTATTTAAAAAAGTGTATTTCTCTCTCTCTCTATTGATTATTACACGTGTCGATCTAAATACTTTCATCTTAAATTCGTTCATTCGGATTATAAATTCGCTCTTTTCTATTTTTAGAACTTTTACATTTATTGTGTAATCTATTATTCACGTTTTAATTAAATATTAAAAATGCCTCATAATTAATTTTACAGCTAATGATTTATGAGATTTTATTTTATGAAGTTGCAATGCATTAACTTTTTATATATATATTGTGCGGCAAACCTTTGTGACGTTAAATTCTAGCATTACGTATAGGAAGTTCTTTTTATAATCTTCTAAATGATCTTTCTCTATATTTTTGGATTAAGTTTTTTTATTGAAATATTTATCTGCTGGGAAATTTTTATTTCCTTCAGTTAAAATCTTCCCTTTATGATCATATCTTTGAAACTTTCCCAAATTTACTGCCGGTTTTATCTTTTCTCTCAATGTCACCAATTCCTTTGGACCATCTTCAAAAGTTTTCATTTTAGAAACGGTTGACGTTAGAGATTTCAATGTGTCTACTTTTTGACTAGCTTTCTGCTTCGCTGATACTGTTTAGGGAATTGCACGAAACACGAAGTTGTTTTCCGACTTTCTGACAACTTTATCAATTTTCCGAATCTCTTCTTCATTTTTTGACATTCGAGAACTCAATCAGCATTTCTTTTCCCCTCCAAATTCCATCAATTCTTAAAAATATATTATACTTTAATTATTTAAACTTATCCTTTCTTCGATTCGCCTTTTCAGTTAATTGATAAAAACTAATGTAATTTACGTCGCGCCTTTTATAGTTTAATTTAAAATATTAAAATTGTAATGATTGCTTTTAAATTAAATTATAATTATGATGTGACAACTTATCTGTATTATTATCGGATCGGTGCGAATGTGCGTAAAATTCAAAAGTTTACAGCTACTCTGCATGAAGAGACGTAACTACAAATGACTAGATATTAATTATCTTCCTTTTCTGTAAGCTTTTTGACCTTTTAAAGAGCTTGTTCAGATATAAATGAAAGAATAACAAAGAGAAAATATGCATTTGTAGCGCTTTTATAACAAGAGAATCGTTATGATAAGTTCCAATTGATCCTCTTGAAATCCAAATTTCTTATTAACTTAAATGACTGTTTTAATAATTAAAAGTTTTAAAAAATTGTAATAAATTAAACTATTAATTATATGAGGAAATTAAACATGTTGCTCTAGATATATATATATATATATATAAATATTT
>NW_019385887.1:57479-111174 GCF_000671375.1 Centruroides sculpturatus | reverse complement strand
TCTACTATATATATATATATATATATATGTTAATTTAATAAATCTACGTAATATGTTATATAAATTAAGACGATTTTTATGCAGAATCCTTTAACATTTTTTTTTTTTTTTTTAGATTTTGGAAGGATTTCTAATTATTATAAAATAGTAGGAGAGATATAATTATAAATTTTAAATCACTTATTATTTTTAATTAATTAACTTTAAAATATTAATATATTCAAAATTAAGATTATAAATTAATGCGCTACGGTTAAATTAGAGACTGAATATATTATTAAAAAAACTGTGACAATTGGAAAAGCATTTAGTAATATCCAAGTAATTCAATTAGGTTTGATTTAGATTGTGTTTTAGCTACGACACGAATTTTATTGTCCTTTAACTCACTCTTTTCTTAAAATTTCAGACAAATATGATAATTTAATAATAAGACGGCATTTTTCCTGTTGTTTTTTTTAGTCTGTAATCTCTTGATTTTGTCGAATTTTTTCATTTTTCAGACAGAAAACTTCATATACTGTACATTAATATAGATATAAGAATGTCGCTTGGAAAATTATAACACGTATAAATATTCAATTAAAATGTAAAATTACCCAATTAAATAATTTTTATGAGATTTTATCATCGTTAGTTTCTAGTCAAGACTTTCTTTAGTAGTTATGTCAGTCATTTAATTTTCTATACGATCATATTTGATGGAAACGAGTTTGTAACATGACTATTTATTTAACAACTAATTACTTAAGCGAGAAATTTCACTATTCACTTTCTAGAATCTAGAATTACAATTTATCAAGTACTTTGTTTACAGAATTTTTAAATGAAATTATAAAAGTTTTATATTAACTTTCTCAATTTCTCGTTAATATGATGTTTGTAATTTCATAAACTGATGTAAGAGAATTTGAATGTAACATTAAGCATTGTTCTTCGGTCTATTATTCTTTATAAGATAAACAAAATGTAAATTTTATGCTAAATTATCGATAAATAATGCTCAAGATGATATTCGATTTTTCTTTGTAGAGTTTCATACCAAAATCACTTTTATTGACCTCTTCCATCTTGTTTGAATCATTCAGTCTTCCTTTATTCAAAAAAAGTTTTCTTTGAATTTTAAGATGCGGTGGAAGATTCCCTATTTAATTATTAAACATTTATACAGAAATAATATTCATCAAAATGTATTTCGGACAATAAATAATTCCACTAGACATGTAAGGAAGGTGAGTTCTACATGCTTCTACATCACATGTAGTTATCATATCATCGGATAGCTTTTATTATTCAATTCAATGTCATGTTGGAATATCAAATTACAATTTTGTCGACACGAAATTCCAGCTGTTTATCTACAATGCTATTATTGGTCATGAAAGTCAATTTTATGGAAATGTTCAAGGAGTTTAAAAAAAAAAAAAATCCTTGTCGATGATTAAAAGGAATGGAAAGGTCACAGTGACATTCTTGTAAATATTTTAACGAATTAAAATATAGCAATATTTAAATTAATTTATTATAAGATAACATAATATTAACTTATGTTAATAAATGAGGAAAACAGAAACATGATTGGAAAGCTTAAACAAGCCATTCAAGCCTCTTGAGTGATAGCTAATGCAACGTCGTAGGTGGCATTGGAACTTAAAAAACAACTTTGTAAGGATATGACTGGGCTAAAAAATAGTCGAGAAATTTAAAATCTAATGCATCGAATTGGATTTTCTGCCAGTTTCGATTAAATTGTGCCATCGGCTAGCCCATACGAGACCGAAATGGTGAGAGATAGGTAACGAGCATGGATGAGAGGGACATAATTGGATTCGAACTCACCTTCCTTAAGGCTGTAGTGGAATTCTTTACTCTGAATCGAATACAAAAATCTTTTTCGTTATTATATTTATTAAATAATCTATATCTAATTAAGATTATAACAAAATTACTTTTATATCATTTTAATTAAATATTAAAATTAATTTATATAACATTTCATTTGGTAATTTTTAATTAAATGAATATTTATATGGTTTAGAAATGATTAAGTATTTTAATTAATATACGCGTGGTATACGAATATAAATAATGAGTAATAATGGAAAGTAAAGAAGTAAGTACTTTTTACCATTGCGAGATTTTTATAAGTACTTTGTGAGAATATTCAGAATATGAAAAATGCTAACAAATCTGAAACAGTGTGTGGTTCTTAACATTTTTCACATAATAATATTTATTCTTACAATGGAAAAATGACGGAGACAAGTATTACATGTAAGATGCTTTCTCGTTGATGAAGTAAAACGCTCTTAAAAATACTAATACATTGATTTTTACAAGGAAAACAAATTTTTAAAACGTTTATAATGCCGATAACAGTAATTTATTTTATTTAATGAGATAGAAATCATGATTCCGACTCTAACTTCAAAGTTTAAAATAAATCTTCTAGAATTTAATAGGCTTTTCGATTAAAAGAAGTTCTCATCCGATATCTGTTTGGCAACTGTATATAGAAGCTATTGTATTAAGTAATTCACTTTAAAACTGCATTAGAAATAAATGTTTATTTAACTCTTCACGAGCAATTTAAATGCTTAACGCTAATAGCAGACAAAATAATGCGTTTCGAATTACAATTATATTGAGTAGAGCAATATTCTACAAGTCATTTTGCGATGAATTAATTCTGCATTTTCAATATTCGTTTCTTCTACAAATTTTATAATTGTTAATAAATATTTCATTTATTTAAAAGTTGATCAGAGCATTCAACACCGTCGAATAAATGAAATCATAGTAAAAATTTGAAACTATTCTTCTCTCGTACACTAAATAATATATAAGATATTAATGTAGATGTCAAAATTAAAAATTAATTCGATTAAATTGATTAATTTTTCTTAAAAAATAATTAAAGCTCTTTATAAATTTATAATTGTAAGTTAATATTTAAGTTTCCTGTGTCAGCAATAAAATGATGAACTGGATTTTTCAATAATTTATTTATAAAATATTGAAAAGAATAAAACGAAAGCTGCATGATATACGTTTGAAAATAATTACGATAAGCACTTATGTCGATTGTATCGTACAATGCTATATCATGGCACGAAGTAGCATTATAAATTACACGTAATATGCGGTACATGTATTGCAAATAGCTACAGTATGTATTTACATAATTATGAAGAACCTCCTCTACAAAAATACATCGGAGATTAATATGGGCATAACAACGTAAGAATATAATTAAAGTTTTACTCCTTTCATAAAACAACTAAAGAACGTCTTTTCTATATTTTGTGTTAAATATAAGACGTGGAATGAATTTAATAAAATTCTGTAAAACTGCTTTCATTTTTCTGATAAGCTTTATTTTAATTAAAATTTAATTCATATTTAATAAAGAGTGATATGCAAGTTTTAAATTTATTCAAAAGAAATGTTGTATATTTGATTATGCATTCGAGAAAATGTAATCTTTAATTACTTAAGTGCATAAATTATACTTTAATCTATTCATGATAAACATTATTCGTGCAATTCATCAATTCTATCAGCCGATTAGTAATCGAAATTCCTTAATTATGACTCCTAGTCTTTAATGTTAATCAGGAAAGGCTATCTATTGTAAACTTGTATAAGATGAATTAATATTTATAATTCTCTCCTATTTTCCTATACTCATACATATGGAAAGATTAGCGACTCTAAATTTAGTTGAATGTGTTTACTTAAGCCGCATTAAATCTGTATCAAAACAATCGGAATTAAGCCAGGAATTTCATTACAAAAATTGATATTTTTGGGACAGAATTTTCATTTTAAAAATTTAAATCAAATGCTTTTTAAAATTTTATGAATTTAATAAGATTTTCTGGCAATATTATTGAAAGGAGTTTGGGAAAAGAAATAACCTGTCTAACTTATTACTTTAAGCCAAGTCAATGTTATATATATGATAACTACGAGGAGAAAATATTAATAATATCGTTGTTTTTCTCATCAAAAATTCTATAGAAAAACAACGAAGATATTTATCATTCAGTTGTGATATTTTCTCGAATGCGGATATATTTTATTATTTAAAATATCTACTTTAATGTTTTATTTATTTTAATAATATTATGGAAAGCAATAACGACTAAAGTTACTTTTTTTTATATTTTATATTTCAGCAAAGGCCTCAAAAGCTCTCACTGTGCCAAAGTTTTCGTCGAGATGCACACATCAAATGTTTAGTTTTAACTCTGTTAATTTTCGGATGCCTCGCAGCCCTTGCTTGGTGTCGTATGGCAGAAGTTACTCGTTTAGTTGTGAATTTTCAAAGTTTTCCCATTACAAGTCGACGAAGAGTAAGTCCTTGTGACGAAGGTTATATCTATATTCCTATAGCCTTCATGGTAATGTTATATTTGGTATACCTGGTGGAATGCTGGCACTGTAGCACACGTTTAGAACTGACATATAATGTCGATGCCAGCGTGGTATACGATCACATTCAGCAGATGCGCGAGTCTCAACCGATGATCTGGTGGAAAGCCATTTGCTATCATTACGTTCGACGAAGTAGGCAAGTAACCAGGTATAGAAATGGCGATGCGTACACCACGACCCAGATATACTTCGAAAGAGTGAACTCGCACTCTTCCGGATCATGTTTTACATATACAAACTGTGGTGTAAAAGACATCTCAAAGAAGTTAGTCGATTTAGAAAAACATCCGGCTACAAAAATAAGATTCAGCAAAGGTTTCGCTTTCGCAAACATTGAAGCTGCTAATGAGTTCGAGGAACAAAGAATGAGATTTTTTTTAGAAAATGAGCGGATCGATGATTATATGGAAATGAGAGAAGGATTAGATTTGGTTGGAGTCAACTTCCAAGAATACATGGTGGCCTTCGCAGATCCAGATAGATTGCCGTGGTACGTCTCTCATTTGGTGTTCTGGTTATTCTCTATGGTGTTATTGTCATGGCCACTAAGAGTTCTTATTGAATTCAAAACGGCTTACGTCCATTATCAAGTAACCAAGTTATTCGGTGTGAACTACCTCACTCCTGCAAGCGGTACCCGAGTGCCAGATAGAATGTCTCGCGGAAGCACGGTAGACAGTTCAGAAATAGAGCATTTAATTTCCAATAATTTTACTTTGGCTCCTAGTTATTCCGAAGCCCTGTTACTAGACACATCCAGGATGACGCAGCTAGTACACAGGGATACTAATGGCAATCTACCGAATGGAATATGCCCTACGGATTCCATCTTGGCTTCGCGCGATTCTCTAATGGAAAATTACGGAAGTGTATCTAGAAGGCCCCAATCTATCAGTCGTACTTCTCTACCCAGTGGACAGGTTGTTTTTGTAGTATCTCCACTCACACCAGACATCAGGCACGAGTTCGATTCAAGTAGAGATCCACCCGCCTTTCAACATGATGATGAATGTCCGCCCACTTATGAAGATGCTCTTCGCATCTGCCGCCCCCTCTTGCCTCTCAGACGTTCCTTAACTGAGAGGAATTTTCAACGTCCAGTTTGCCCAAATCGTTTACAAGGACGATCGCTATCTGCCAGCATCGATGTATCTGAAACGGCTTTATAAGGTCGCGCGATTGTAAAATAATTTGCTATTTTCTGTTAACGCTAATTTACCCCAAGCAACGAATTCGTTTAAAAGCATATACAAATATACGGCAATGTGTATATACAAGATATATATATATATATATATATGAAAATAAACAAAATGTTTTTTTTTCCTTTTGCTTTAAAGGATTTTTTTTATAGAGAAAACGGATGAAAGATGTTCTTCGAGAAAAGAAAGAGAAAAATCGAGTTATCGCGCAGTTCACTATATTCATTATTATTTTTTGACAAATAGACTACGCTAAACATTATTTCTCTGTGATTTTTTTTTATAGTAACTCTTTGACCTTCACGCAACAAGCATTTTTTCCCAACTAAACACAGGTCAAACAGAAATAAAATACAGCTTTTTGGCGGTTCGATTTTTTCCATTTTTTGTCTCTAGAGGTCGCATCTTTAAAGGAATTGACCAAATATTTTTTCTTCTATTTACTTTTCCTTTTTTATTTGTCTTTCTTTTAACAACGGCAGAAAACTTCGCGTTTGAATTTCAAGAAAATCATATTCCGTCTTCAAACGCGAAGTTTCCTGACTTAATATAATTTTTTATTTTTATTTTTGCAATTCAGGTTTAAAAATAATAATAAAGTAATATTTAAATATTTAATTTTCAAAAGATATAATTTACTTTTAAAATAATTATTTATTTAAACTACGTAATCATTTTATTCAAATAAGGAAAAAAAACAGAGTATATATATAATTTTCTATTTAAAAATTCCAATTTTTTTAAACCTTATTTTTTAACGTTGCACAAAATAAACAGAATTAAATAATATTTTATTAAATTTACGGTGTGTAATGCGCTAAATGTTATGCAAATTGCACTTTCAACTTAATTAAGATTGTTCAGTTAAAAATAAAGTTCTTAAAATAAAAAAAAAACCCTGCGATTTCTAACAGTACGATAATGCCTAATGAATATGCAAAACCTTTTACCTGAGTGTCATTTTTCTAACACTCAGTCGCTTACAGATAATCTTAACTTTTGTTTTGAATGCTAAGAATATTATAATGAATATAATTTTATTCTTAAATAAGAATTTGTTTACACTCCGACTAAAAATTAAACTTTAATCTTCGATTATTCATAAATATGAAAATTAATAAATATGCCGTTAAAATAATTTAAAAAAAAGATTTTAAAGTTTAAAGTCAATAGAATTTACAAAAAAAACTAATTTGTTTTCAATCCAACTAGCAAGATTTATGTAATGAAGCATTTTATAAAAATTAATTAGCAGCATAAGTCATTCTGAAGTGATTAGAAGAGTGTAGAAGTCTCTTTTTATAAGAGATATTTTTAATTGAAACTGTCGAATCTTTGAGAATTCTTATTCTCTTTGTAATATTTTACATTGGATGAATCCTAATCGCCTAACTTCAACAATTCGTCTTCTCAGCACGTATTGTATAAAGATAACGCGATTAAAAACTCGAATAATAGCATCGAGTTACTTCCAAGTAATTCGATCTGAGATATTACAGTCGTGTTATATAACAAACAGCGTAACATAAGTCTTCATTAAGTAAATATTTAGAAACGAAAAAGAAAAAGTGGCGAGGAAAGGAAATAATCAAATAATTTGTAACATTTGTTTCGAAAATGTAATGAATAAAGATGATTTACTCAAGTTTATCAGGTAAGTAAATTGCTTAAAAATAATTCAATTGTGGAGAAATATTTACTTACATTTTAAATAATACAATGGAAAGACATTTCTAATCAAAATAAAGTAGTAATTAAATAAAAAAAAAGGGGAGAAAGTATTATCTAAAGCGGCTGTAAATATACTTAGGTATATTATGAGTAGAAGACAAGTTAGACGGTGCCTAATGACAAAAGGTTTTTATTGATCTTAGAGTGCAGAAGAGTAGATGTTCCAACGAAATGAAGTTTTTCAGTCTATTGTTTGATGTAGAAAGTCGTAAACTTGTCTGGAAATAATTAAACGGCAAACAGAAAATCAAGAACTTTAACACGATTGTTTAATTAATTCTACTTAAAATTTTCATTCTGTGTAAATATTTGTGTAGAAGTAATATTTTATCGTAAAGTTAAAACGTTAGGAAAATTTTAATAATATATGATCTTCGGTCGTTTGTGAAGTGCGGATGTTATAATTGCGAAAACACCCTTTAAAGCAAATTATAACGAGTTAAATAGATTTACATTAACGTCAGATCGTAAAAGATGGATGATATATATTATCGCATTATGGTTCGATAGTTTGTAGTGTTATCAAGAAGTTTTGTAGAGAGTAAATGGTACAGATTTGGGTCATGGATCAATATATTCCTTTCCCTCTTCTCCAGGGACACATAACATATGTCAGACATACTCCATTCTTTGCAACAGCTTTTATACTGAAGTGGACTTTGTTGATTCTAATCTCATATTTCTTCTAATCACATTTGCTTTCTTAATCTTCATACACTGAAAACGTTTCTTTTACTTTTTATTTTTATCTTAAGATAAAAATGAAAAGTATCCGCAGCTATAAACATTGGTGCCGATTATATATCATCATCTGATATTCTTAAAGCTCTAGGCCTATATATAGCTTGGATGTAACAGCTACTTTTGGTCTGTTTCGTAACACGAATAGGAGAAACTAAGTAGAAACGGGAAAGTAGTATCGCCCATCTACTTCCATCTGTTTTTTGGACTAACACCCGTTTCGAATACAAAACCAATCTTTGGAATTCAGGGGTTAAACTCGTTGCTACGCAACTGATGGAAAAACTATTTTTTCAGAATACCTACATAAAATTTCACTCGCAGAATCCTGGTAAAATAAAAGTTATTACTCGATTTATTTATTTTTTTTATACTAAAAGTAAAAATGAAAATTTAGTTTTATTTCTGGCAAGTTTTCTTGCATATCACTTGATTGGTTAAATTTTTATACGCCGAAATGTTTACCAGTGAGAATAGATTTTTCTTATTTCTGCTGTTAAAAAGAAAAGATGGCGTTTAATTAACAAAACAACACAACTGTAAGAAACATTACGAATGTCTAGAACTAGAAGAATTAGATAATTAAGCGTAAGATGTTATTTAATTAATTGAAAACTTGGTTTCGTTATCAGTTGTTCTAATCGTTATTAAAGTTATCTCGATAAGTTAGTAAATATTCATGAAGCCATTATCTGTATCAAAGATATCATCTGTGTTTGACAGTGAAAGATGTGGGCGATATCAAGAAAGGAAAAATTTTTAGTTGATTTTGTTGTTAATTAACTATTATTATGCGTGTACAGAATTTTATTTTCTATACATTAATTAAAATTTCATAAATATTAATTATTAAAATTACTTTTTAATAATCACAGTCACAACTTTCTATTAAACTTATCTCTGGTGTGTTAAAAAATAATAAAGGAAAGAAGTAACGAAACAAAGTTACTTTATATTGAAATTCTCTAAAGATAGATTCTTTTACGCTGAGCAACTGTAAGAGTTATTCTTGACTTCACTAATTAAAATAGCCGGAAAAGAGTATCTGACACGAGATTGAGAAGTTTTCAAAGTGTCTATTCAAAGAAAATAATAGTATCGCGTTTCAAAATTCAAGATTTAACGCCTCCACCCGAAAATCCGGCTTTCTAAAAAGTTGCCATTGTTGCCTCGTTTGATGTATTATTCGTCCGGATATTCCTGTTAGGTTCAATGTTCTTTCAACGATTTCACAGAAGATTGAACAGGATTTTTCTTTCAAAAAATGGAATAAACATTTTAAACTTTCTTCTTCATTCTAATACTTGCCTGACTTTATTATTGACTACGTCTAAAACATAAAAATATCCATATTACCCACGTTCTGAACAATCTACGTTTTCCGTTATTTAAAACACTTGAAACCGAATTTTTCAAATCAATTTTTTTTGTCTTGTATCACTAGAAAATTCTTTAAAGTTTCGGAGATTTGATCATCGTTTTTTTCCAATTAGCAACTTATCACTCAACATTAACGCATTATCCTAGTTTATCTGTTAAAATATGTTCATTTAAAGGTAAAAACTGCTACAAAATTTATGATTTATGATAAAGAAGTTGGTTAATTATTAGAAAACTAACTCCGTAAGATCGATATCGAAATCGAAGAATATAACAGAAGCGAAAGATAAAATAAGATTTCATTCTATCAACGGTTTCTTTAATCCTGAATAATCAATAAAATAAATGAAAGCCACCATTAAATTAGAAAACCCAAGCAAAAGATTATAGAATTTTTCTTTTTTTTACATTAACTTTACAGCAGTTAAACTTTTGGCAATAGTCTAATTGAATTTATGCCAAAACATAGTCAATGAGAAGATTAAGAAATGATTGATTATTGAAAAATAATTATTAAAATAAAGAATAAGTACTTTTATCAATTTTTACCTAATTAATTTAAATGATAAATGATTAATATTTAACAATGAAATAAGAATTTCGAAAGATGCCAAGAAAATTTGGAGAAAAAACAAAATGCAAGAACCAACAACAGATCTATGAATGTAATTATGTTAACGAGGGAAGATGACGATGTAAATATATGCAATAGTGAAATAACTTCGGTATTAATGCATAAAGTTATAAGATAGATGAGAAATGGAGATAAAGGAATTGGCTTGCTAATAAGCTATCATGTCATGCACAAATGCTTATGGCATATCAAAATTAACGTCTGAAATTCTTTAAATGTCTGTCTGTCTACCACTAACCAGAAGAATTCATTCGGAAACTTCTGATATATCTCGACATTAAATCAACGCTTCCGTTGCTTCAGGCAAAATTTTCGGATTTGCAAAGTAGCCCTAACACTACTTTCAAAAATTTTTCTAGTTTCCTAAGTACCCCGAAGGGCATTGCAGTTTTGCGAAATTTCCAACGAAAATTAAGAAAACATTATCATTTAAATGCAAAAGAAACTAAAATAGCAAATTAGTAAAAGTCCTAGAATTTAGAATAAGTGAAATCCAATTATTTTAATTAAATTTTGAAAAAAACGGATTTTTGTCGTCAAAAGTCCATTAATTAATTAAATCTAATTACTGTGTAAGTCTGCGATTTAGTGACCTCAGCTTTTGGTCAAAACAAAACGCTATTTAAAAACTCTTCTTGAAAAAATAAATTAAATATAGGCCTATTTTTAAAAATTTAGCGAAGAAGTTATTTTTGAAATTCAATATAAGTTTCATATGTTATAGGCTATAGCAATGCTGCCCAACCTATTGCCCCCGAGCCAAATCAGACCCGCAAACATATTTGACAGATCCTTATAAATGATAGAAATAGACCTATTTTAATCTATATATAGAGCCTACCAATTATTGCTGGTAGTCGGTCGTGTGTTCGCACCTCATCAACAGACTGGTCACGTGGAATTTTTCAGATTTTCTTCACGTGTTTAACACATAAACAGGAGTCAGTTCCCCCATAAAAACTTCCCGGGAGGCATCAATCCAATCCAATCGTACTTTATAATATGGAATATATAAAATATTTGTACCTTCCTACGACTTTTCGAATTTTTTTGGCGGGCCAAATTGCTCACAAGTTTGGGCGCCACTGCAATTGCTATTGTAGAATAATAATAATAGGCCTAATAATAGAAAACAATAATTATCAGTTTCCAAAATTATTCAGTAATGTATTCGTTCTAAATCTCAAAATTCCAATTTTTAAAATTATTATAAGGAAAAATTCTTTTATGGAATAATAATAATGTTTTATATTTGAAAATCTCGTGTTTTTATAGGAAATAAATCGTATATAACAAAAGGAATAAAGTGGAAGAGAACCACAAAACTTTAAAACAGCTTAATTCTATCCTACAAATCGGATCACAAAATACATCATATTTATTGTGTAGACTCTATAATTCTATTTAAATAAGCTTTAGAATCTAGTTATAAATTTTCAAAGATTTAAAAATTTCTAAAAGCAAGAATTTATACTTTATTCTCTTTTTCAAAGTGGATATAAACGGAATCTTTATTATTATTATTATTTTTCTTTTCTTTTCTTTTCTTTTTTATTTTAACCTTCAACTTTAGCAACCATTATGACGAAAATGACGTCATTTTTCAACAAGATCTACCGTTTTCCTGACGGAAATCGCAGCACCATTAAACGATCCAACACACACTGTACTTTGCTTCTGCTGTTTCAGCCTCAATTTCCGTTTACTGATGCAAGCTGATTTTTAAATTGCACTAAATTTGCTCGCTTAATACAAAAAATAAACATTTTAACAAAGTAAAATTTTAATTTAAAAAAAAACCACCCAGAAAATAATTAATTCCGATCGATCTTAAGGTGAAGTCGTAGACATATAATCGATTAGAATTATGCATCACGATTTACATCCATTCCAACTAATAATATAAATCTTAGCCTCAATACTTTAGCAATACTTTTGAATATTATCTCTTCGTAACAGCTGTATCAAATCGTATGATGATAATGAGATGTGATAAAGTGAATGTTCTAATTAATCACTCAAAATATTTTTTTATATCATCGGTGACATTATTGAGTTTGGCAAGTAGAAATATTCAAAAGTGATATCGTTGTTACGTTAGTCAAAAATTAAGATATGAGTAATGCCACTGATAAATTAGCCAGTCAAAAATTATGAATTTACGTGTCACAACTGTTGACTAATTATAGAATACCAAAAATACGAACTTAAAACTTATTTAAGACTGTTAACAAGTTTATAATGAAATTTCGATCGAATTTTTATTTTAGAAATTTCCTTCTTTTTTTTAATATACAGTTTCTCAATTTTTGTAAATGGTAGATAACGTTTCTTTCACGCTTATGAAAATATATATCAACGATTGAAAGTGTTTTTGTTGTAATAATTCGTCGTTACTAGTTGTATCTTCCGTGCTCTTTGTGTTAAGGGTCTCAGCTGTGATATATTGCCTTTAATGGATAGAGATTTCTCACAGGGTTTACTGTTGGAGGAATGGAACTGGAAAATCGATTACAACTAGCGATTGTTACAAAGACTACCTCTAATCATTGTAACGTCTATTCAGTGTAAAATAAAACGCCACCCTCCTTTATAAACAAAATCGTACTTTTCTGCTTTTACGACAAAAACCATTACTTTAAACCCCGAAAACACATCGATCATATTTTACGGTTTTAATTTTAAAGCTAGAAATAAGTTATTTATTAAGACCTTCGAACTCTTACAACAGAACACTTCTGTAAAAAAGAAGCCCTCATTACATTTAAAAAAATAACTTTTACATTGCAACTAATCATTAACTTTCTACATGACTGTTAATGATTTACTAAATGTTGTAAATAATAAGATTTACAACAGATAGCTATGAATTATTTTTTGGCTCCATTAAAATGCTTATTCCTTACTAAATATATTAAAATTATAGGCTATGTAAATCATATTCCAAGAATTTATAACTTATTAAACATTATAGCTATAATTTTGTAAGTTGGAAGTTTATTTAGTGTAAAATAATTTTAATCTATTCTCAAAATTTATCTAATTATATTTAAATATATATATTTATTTATTTACTTGTTTGTGTAAAGTACGACAACCAAATGAAGTTAATAAGAGAGATATGAGATGGACGATAATATAACTTATTAAATGTACGTTTCCTTTAGGAAATTTATATTATTCAATCGAAATATTCATTATTATGTAATAAAATACAAAGTTTATAATCTTTGTTTGTATTATATCTATTTTATACAGGTTATAAACATTAATAACTTTAAATTAGAAGTAATATAAGAATAATTTATACGATTACTTCAATTTATCTCTCTTACACATCCTCTCTTCTCTTAAATATCAAGTAATGGTAGCTAGATGCTATAGCAGTGCATATGTGATAAATTAAATAATTATAATTGATTTCAAATTATATTAATCGAATTTAAACGTGAAGTATTGCGTTAAATTTATTATAGTCTGAAACCAATTTCAGCTATTTTAATAATAACGAGATATTTAAATTTATAACAAATATACTAGGCTAATATTTATAAAGTTCTTCAATAATAAAGTCACTTAATCTGGCAAATTTTAATTCATTTATAACTACTTTAAATTAATTAAATCGCAAATGAGGCATACTTTCTGAATTGATGTTAATAAAATATTGTTTAGGCTCCTTTCTAATGATTAAAGGAGTTAATGTTTTAATGCTTTGGAGTTTGATAAAGTCTTAAAGTTCAACAGAGATAACAGATGGCAAGTTTGTGAAATAATAGACTCCAAGCAGGAAAATATTACTAAAGAAAATTGACAAAGTGAATTACAACATAAAGTATATATATATTTTTTTTTCTTTCTTTCCTTCACTCAATAGTTGGAAGAGTTAGAGTTGGCTAATCTCCAATCCATTTATAAGAATCAAATATTCTCATATTTCCTGATATTTTAACTTATATATTTTTAAAATCAGTATAGAGAAACATTTTGAAGTTTGAAACAATTCTATTTTTCATTATTAAAATCACTAATTCATTCAATAAAAGTCTGTACAAAAATACATAAAGTAGGATTTTTAATTTAAATTTAAAAACAGATTTGAAATGAGTTTGTTCATTATGAATTATTTGATTAAAAATTCTTTGTTTTTTTTTTTTTTACTGTTTGTCATTTGATATTTCTGTTTTTATAGAGTGTATTTTATTTTGTTGAAACAGCAATTTCGTTTAACATTGCCAGTGGCGAGTTAACATCTTCTGGGACCCCAGGCAGAAGATACCCTCATCATAATTACATCAAATTAAGCTATAACGTCTAATTTTAGCTATTGAATTATTTGTAAATTATGATATACAATTGCAACGGTAAAATTGCTTTACTGATCTTTCCAATTTCCCATTAAGCATGTGTCTAGTGGGAAATTCGGCACTGTATATATAACATTATTTAACAATTGTAAATAAATAAAATTAGATATCAATGCTAGTTCTTTGCTAGAAAAATCCGAAAGAAAAGTGATATTGAACTTTTTAGAAAGATTATAATATGAATATTTTGTGGCAAGAATAGATCTTATTCAAATCCTTACCAAGAAAGAATTTTAGAAAAAAAACAAGAAAGTCAATCATTTTTGTGATTTTTTTTCTTCTTACAATATATCCAATTCCTCATCTTTGGTGTTTAATCGTTCTACTATATCCTCTATCCAAAAAAGACCATAAAAGTTATCTAAAATTACATTTTTCTACAGACTCACATTCCAAAGCCGGAATAATCTTATTCCAACTTTCGAAGAGTGTATTTGCAGCTGAGCCCAATAAAGTGGATTGTACAGAATTCTTCTACAACAAAGAAGCTCATAGAGGAAAGTAAAAATAATAAATCCGATATATATATTTTTTTTTTTTGTAAATTTAACGCTAAAAAAATATTGACTACACTAAAAGAAATAGAAAATTTTGATAAAGAATCCATTAAAAAAGACCAATTTTTCGGATGATTCTTACTGTATCGATTTTCACAAAGAGTTAACAACCTTATAAATTATTTAAAATCTTGCATGGGTCGAATTGATGAAACAATCCCGATGAAATATTACACGTTATACTTTTCTAATCTGTTTTAAATATTATTGATTTTATTAAAAACACGAATATTAAACAACGCGTAGGAAACAAATTGCGTTTGTTTTAAAAAAAAAAAAAACTTAATAAATTCTTAGAATTAAAAAGAAAAATACAATTTATGTTAAATTTACGTAGACATATATATATTTTTTCGCTTATTTAATTAAAATCAAGCTCAGTTTTAAGCTTGGTTTTAATTTAAAACATTTTATACTCGTTAAATTAATTTTTTTTTAATTTTCTAATTAAAAAATATATTTAATAAATACTTAAAAAGTATCATATTAAAACCTTTAGCGCCCTCTAGTATCGTACGCAACATTCAAAAGTTTTAATAAATTTTCAGTCGATTATTTTTGCACTTTTAAGTACAAAATTTTATAATAATTGTAACGTTTATTATTAAAATAAAAATTTTCTATAATATTAAGTAAAGCGTGAAGTGCTTTAATTATTCATTCGCTTTCTCTTTAATGGTTCCACAAATTAACTATGATAATAGCAAAGTACGAGATTATCCTTAATTTCGACAGAGTTATAATCCATAAATCATTCACCTAATTGTATTTACAGTTTAAATATTCTGGCACGGAATAACTTATTACGTCTTATGAGGTCATCTTTCAAATTATCGGAAATATTTCATTTAAATTATCAAATTTTTAGTGAAATATCACCTTTTTTTTTTAAAAAAAAAACAATCATTACGTGTTTTTAATTGCGTGTTTGTTTCTTCAGTGTTTTGCGTGTTGTTTTATTGCCTAGTTAAATAAATAAATAAATTCTCAATGTATAACAAAGTGGAGAAAATCGATCTGAAGTTCTTCGAATGTAATTTCGAAAATTTTATGTAATTTTATATTTGAAACTAAGTTAATTGATGAAAAATGATATGCTGAAACTATCGTTCTGACGTGTTTTTGTTGCAGTAGCCTTCGGATTTTCTATGAATAAAGTCTTTTCAGAATTCTAATCTGCAAAAAAACTTAATAACCAACCAAAAAAAAAATCAATCTAATGATTTTTCGTGACAATAGTAAGTTTTTGAAAGAGGAAAACAGTGAAGAAACTAGTAATAGACATCAGTCCTTGAAATTATCTGTTTTTATGAAGACAAATTTAAACTAGTCTCGATAGGATAGTTTCTACGTATTTAAATCTATAAAATGATTGTAAAAGCGTCTACACATTTCGTTGAATTAAAATATTAATGTATTATATAAATCTACATTATATATATATACGTATATAACATTAAAAATTTACATATTACATTTGCGAATTTTATTAAAGGAGTACTTGCAAATTTAAATATTTAAGAGAAAGAAAGAAACTCGTGTGTTCGCGACGGCGCTCTAAATTCTGTTTAGAAAACAATTAGCCTATATTTAAAAACATCTGAATATTCTAAATAAATCTTTTAGTGTAGAAGCGCCTAAAAAACGCCATTAGACATTCTGTAAGGTCAAACAAATCCTAAGGATAAAATCAATAAAACAGTACTAGTATCATTCTGTGTATAGCCTACAGATGTTGTAACCTATAAACTTGGATTCTATCATAGGACAAAAAGTAAATCATTTGCAGAATTAAATAAATACATTTTCTTTTGTGTAAGTTTTGAATCATAATTAATCAAATTGCATATAAGATATTGTATATAAGTACTTATAATTCGTCGTTAATATGTAAGCGATGACAATATATTAATATAAGTATCTAGGATAATAATCTATAATTATTCCTGTATTATGCTTACTATAAGCAATGTGCGTGTCTGTAATTTCAATCGTCACCATTGTTATAACGTGTAAAGCCTCTTGCTGAAGAGGAAAATCACCAAAGTTCTAGACTGATTAATTAATTATAAAATGATCGAACATGACGATTATTTTATATAGTTTTTTTATGATTAATTGCTTGTGTATTTAGAAGAGATTTGAATAACTATTGTTTATTTATCTTACATAATTTTATTTTAAGGTAATTAATTTTCACGCATTATTATTCCAGGTAATGAGTAAAGAGAACTAATCAACATTTGAATTAAAGTCGCATTTCAATTTCTATAATTATGCTGAGCCTATAGACTATTCTCATTATTACAGTACATTCTATCATTAGAGTATTGTAACATGCTAAAGATGCAAATATACTAGTTAATATAATTTACATTTTAGTTCAATAATATATAATTTTCACAAAGGAAAACATAATTAAATTTAAATTGTATGATTGAAGATTTTGTACAATGACTATAATAAACTCATTAAGTATAATAATAATAAAGAAATGCAATGACTTGTAAAACGTACAGTACATTCAGGAGGGAAACTGGAAATTTTCCCTGGATCCGGAGAGGACATATGGATCCATAATGGTTTGGTTTATTTGTATTTGACAACACGATACAAGAGCGATATGCCGAGGGAGGATGTCTCTCGGGAGGACTTTCTATAAGTGAAACTGGCCCTTATACAGGTGTTACAAACGTGAAGAAAATCCAAAAAACGCCACGTTGGCCAAACGCAAACCCAGTGTTCAGTGGTTTTATCCACCCAGTCACTGGTGGGCACGGGATGTGTAGTGATTCCTACTCCTATAAAATTAGCGTTATTTTTACTAACAAAAAATAAAATGCTTAAGACTACTTTTATGAATAAAGATACATTATACGTTTTCATTATTCAAAAAACAAACGGCTAAAGGGGCCCGCTGTACCCCCTGCCATACAAACTCTCGAAGTTTGTACATTTAATTATTGGCACGACCCTGAAATATTTAATATGTCAAAACTTAATTATTTTAAATTCATATTTGAAAACACACGAAGGTTTACTTCAATAATTTAAAAGAAAATTCGAAATAACTTTATTGCTAATTTATTTATATATCTTCATTTCATGAAATTGAAATCATTTTAGTTCATACATAGAATTATAAGTCTAGTATAATTTTGTTTCGGAGTCTTTGAATCTAAGATAAGCCACAATGCACGAATATATGATAATATTCTTTACGTTATTCTATATAGCTGATATTTTTAATTAAGTAATTCTGAATAAAAATTTAGATACGACTTAATATTTCATAATAATTTGATTGATCTACAGACATATTTTTCGTAGAAATAGAAAAATTAAAGATTGTTTGTTTCTTTAATGAATGCGATTGGCTCGATCCTAGCATCTTTAAAAAGATACACGTTTCCTAAATGCTTTCTAGTATTTGAGAGCTTCGAATTTCCCTTTGTTAGCAAAGCAATTCGAATACTACGAATACCTCTAATATCCCGCCATATATACAGGCAGAGTTGTCAGATAGATAATGTCAATTATCCTCAAAGTGTCTGTAAAATTTCCCCAAATTACAGAATTTTGCCCAAAAATTTACCACAATATCATCAACATTACAGATACGATTTTGATATTTTCAATACTTGTAACTTTTTATTGAAATATTTTTCAGAAGAGTTATTTAATGAATTTTCACATAATGATTTGGTCTGTGATACTTTGAAAATATTTAAGATATAGGCCTATATTGTATAAACTAGATAGAATAAGGAAAACATACATACAACTATATTTTCAATTNACGACCCTGAAATATTTAATATGTCAAAACTTAATTATTTTAAATTCATATTTGAAAACACACGAAGGTTTACTTCAATAATTTAAAAGAAAATTCGAAATAACTTTATTGCTAATTTATTTATATATCTTCATTTCATGAAATTGAAATCATTTTAGTTCATACATAGAATTATAAGTCTAGTATAATTTTGTTTCGGAGTCTTTGAATCTAAGATAAGCCACAATGCACGAATATATGATAATATTCTTTACGTTATTCTATATAGCTGATATTTTTAATTAAGTAATTCTGAATAAAAATTTAGATACGACTTAATATTTCATAATAATTTGATTGATCTACAGACATATTTTTCGTAGAAATAGAAAAATTAAAGATTGTTTGTTTCTTTAATGAATGCGATTGGCTCGATCCTAGCATCTTTAAAAAGATACACGTTTCCTAAATGCTTTCTAGTATTTGAGAGCTTCGAATTTCCCTTTGTTAGCAAAGCAATTCGAATACTACGAATACCTCTAATATCCCGCCATATATACAGGCAGAGTTGTCAGATAGATAATGTCAATTATCCTCAAAGTGTCTGTAAAATTTCCCCAAATTACAGAATTTTGCCCAAAAATTTACCACAATATCATCAACATTACAGATACGATTTTGATATTTTCAATACTTGTAACTTTTTATTGAAATATTTTTCAGAAGAGTTATTTAATGAATTTTCACATAATGATTTGGTCTGTGATACTTTGAAAATATTTAAGATATAGGCCTATATTGTATAAACTAGATAGAATAAGGAAAACATACATACAACTATATTTTCAATTTATATTATTTCATTTTAATTATTATGAAGAAGTATTTAAAACTTTATAAATTCAACATAAATGTTACTTAAAGTGTAATAAATTCTAGTTAAGTAACATTTAACTTGAAAAGTTATATTTAAAACTTTTCTATAGAAATTTTGCATATTCACGTTAAATTGTCAATGAAACAATCGTAATTGATTTATTTTAATAAGAGCATTGTTATTTATAAATTAGTTCTTAATTTTAAAAATTTGCGATAATCGCTAATACTATAAACAGAGATTTAACAAAACAATTATTAACTGATTTTACTTTCCCAGATATTATATATAACAGTAAAAGTGTGGTAATCTGTCAAAAAATGGCCCCTCCAAGATTTTTACATTTTTGGACTTTAGAGACCTTGAAACGTCGAGAGCGAAATGCGAAAAATTCCGGGTTTTTTTCTTTGTACTGTATATGGATGTTAGTGTGTGTGGGCACGATTTTGTTCACCCTCCTTGAAATTTAATAACTCTTGTGCTTTTTGTCGAATATTTCTGAAATTTTACAGGGAGGTTTGCGTATTGATATTGATGTTATTAAATTTTGGTGGTTTTGGTCGACGGAGTGGGGAGATAAAGGAGGGATCGTGTGTCATATATATCTCGGATAGGGTCGGACTTAATGACGATTTTACTCATTATTAGCATTTACAATTTTTTTTTTAACCCATCCCTACCTTCAAAATTAAGTTTTTTGCCATTTTTATAATAGTTAAAAATATAAAAAGTTTATAATAAAATATCATAACAGATGATGCTATACGCAATTTTAAATGTTGTCCGGAAAGTTAAGCAACTCGTTGCTGGATTTTTTTGAAATAATAATCCTATCTGAACATTTTAATAATACTCTTGGTTAAAAACGTTTCTATTACAATGAAACAAAGATTATTATCTTATAAAATAAAAATACATAATGTAATAAATGATCGGAATTAAGATATATGTGAGATTAAAGGCAAACTAAAATTGATCATCCTTCTTACATCTTTAGTTATATCAGAATGTTCTTATAACAGTATTTTTTATAAAATTGTAGATGTTTTAACAAGCTTATTCGGAATTTTACATGTCCCATATATTAGCATGTCTAAATTCCATTTAGACATGCTAATATATGGGACATAAAAAAGTTTTAAAAAACTATTACCTTTTAATTAAAATACGTTAAATTATTGTTAAATAAAAAAATTATATCTTTACCAATTTCCTCTTTGAGAATATAAAATTCGCTACAAAATTTTCCCAGTAATAGCCTTTCCCCATTTTTTTTCCAGTTGACTTGAAAAGTCCCCATTTCGGGGAGAAACCTCCAATCAGGCAGCGTTGTCTTCAGCAACTCTGATTTAATTTGCTACAAGAAAAGAAGCAGACTAGATCCTGAACGTGTTCAAATGCTTCTTTTCCTAAATAAAAACCTGCAGTTGGTGAAAATGAGAACAATCATTGATCTATTGTAGTTAAGATAGCAATACTAAAAACAAGGTACATGTACTGTAAAACTTAAACTCAAAATAAAAGGATTGAAGTTTCATATCTTAGAATTTAGTAGATTATTTTTCTTCTTACTTTTCGTTTTGCTTTGTCAATTCATTAATATGTAGAAATAAATGAAACAAGTTAAATAATAAGTATTAAATAAAATTCTTAACTAAAACTGAAGTTTACTAAGTTAAGTAATAAGTCATATAAGGTAATTAAGTTTACAAAGTATTCGAAATTTGGTTAATATTCGAATTCGAGAAAAGTGATATTCGCCCATTTCTAGTAAATAGCGTGATTGTTAATGTTGATAATTACGAATTATCGCTGTGTCGGTATGACTGTCCCGTCCCTCACCATCCGGCTATTGTAGGCCTGGCCGAATTCACTATTGGTGTGGATAAAATGTCCTCTTACTGCCGAAAAGAGAAAATGAAAGAAAGAAAAAAAGATTATGAATTATCATAGTACATTCGAATTAAAAGAGAGCGATAACAATCGCTTATTAATTATCAAACTTTTGTTGTTTTTTTTTTGGTACAGATTTAACATTTTGTTTTCCATTGGACAGGAAAGGAGAATTTTAATGAACAGAGAATGTTCGTTTTTTTAAATAACAACTTTACATTCCTTAGCTAATTTAATAACGCAAAATAAAAGGATTCTCAGCAAAGCTCATCAAATTAGCTGTAATCAGAAATCCACACTGAACTACTCCAGTTAGCTTTTCTCATTTATTCCTCGTGTCTTCTGCGAATTAAAGTTATTTTCCTTCGAGCTAAGCCATGAATATCAATAAACATCTGTTTTCAATCAGTCTTATATAAGTGTGACTGGAAACTAGATTAACGCGATGATGAGCTAAACATTATGACATATTTTAGACATTTCAATTTAATGCAATTATGTGTAGAAATGATTGATTTATTTAAATAAGTAGAGCATTATATTTCATAAATGAAGATCCAATTTAATTAACGATTGAAATATTGCAAAAGTTTTAAATTTCAAATTCTGGTTATTTTAATCATAATTTTACATTAAAAATATAAGTATTGTAATCAGAAAATCAATAATACAATAATTATAACATGCATATTATTATGAAGTACTCCTTAGTATTAATTTTATTCCCGATACTATTTTTACTTCTTAAGCAGTAGTGTGGTTACTAGTAATTGGTACAAGTATTAGTAACAATACTACTATAACAGTACTAGTATTAGTAGCAATGACGAATCGAGGAGTGAATCTTAGAGGATAATATTTTTAATTCGTATACTGTACAAAATAAACAACATATAAAAATTCATCGTTTTAATAATAACTTAAAATAAAGAACGTAAATGTAAACAACATAAAAAGTAACAAAACAGAAAAGCAAGTATAAAAATATTATTTTAAAGAAATGATGAAGCTTAAGGAGAGCGATTGCTCCTATCACTCTCCATATCTGTCTCTTAATAATAGTTAGTTAAACATATTCAGACTTACATTTTCCCCCATATTTTTGAGACGATTTATTGTATTTCAATCAAGTATAGTAATTTCTCACAATAGAATAACTAATTAGATATTTTTATTTAAAAATTCATATCACAAATTAAAAAATAAATAAATGTAGGCTAATTGTCTCTTAGAGATGCTTCTAAAACTAATAAAACGTGTTGTTATTGATTTTTCCGTGACAAATAATTCAAATAAATTAAGACATTTTCTTTGCAGCAATAAATAATTTTTTGCGGCGTCATTATTGATTTCGAAGTCAAGATTAAATTATTTTTAATTGTGAAATGATTTCATTCTTTTCCAAATAACCGAAGAAAGTCAAAAAGGTAATAAAAAAAAATATTGCTCTTTTTTACATTTGAACCTGCATTATTTGCTTCTCTTAAATTATAATTATTCTGTAAGATACATGGAAAATATTCTGAAAGCCAAACTTCATTTTCTGGTTTGAATTCTTTCTTTATGCTCATCCACTGACCAACTAATCTGTAAGCTGATATTATTACATTTGGAGAAATACAATAGTTAGACAGATCAAGTTTATCTTCGGTAGTAAATTTTGGAAATGTACTTATTGTAGATTGTAAATGATTATCTAAAATTGTAATTATCGAAGTACGAAATGTTTTTCTTTGGCTTGTTCTGCTTTTAAATTGATCAGATATTTTCCAACTATCCATGGAAAGCTGAGATATCGAGTAGAATTGCTATTATAAGTGGAAATATAACAAGCAGAAGCCTTCTTCAATACATCTTCAAACATCTCTGGATCTATATCATCTGCATATTCTGAAATTCCAAATTCATAATGAAATTCTTTTCTAAATTGTTTCTGTAATGTTTCCACAGAGAGAACAATAAGCTTCTCAGCATCAAAAGCATCATTCCTCTCGGCATGTAGTTCGTGAAGTTTTCTAAAAGCATCAAAAATTATTTCAGTTTCTGTTTGAATTCCATATTTTTGCATCAAAATTTGAAGAAAATGATTGTAGTTTTGTCGAGAAACTCTTGCCGATTCTTCATACTTCTCCCACCCAGGATAAATTAAATCAGGGTCAATCTAAAATATCGAATTTTATTGTTAGAATTTATCATATGATTATATTAGTTCCAACAAATATTTTAATAAGATTTTTAGATACATTTTGATGTAATAAATCTCTTATATAACTTAAACAGTTAAATACTTTTGTTTCAAGCATTTAATACATGAATACTTTAAATTAGTCACCTGTAATTTAATTATTTCCTGTTCAATAGATGTAGTTTTCTGTACATGTTTTACAATATCTATATAAATCTCCTAGAGCACGTTCCGAATTGTAAGCGTATTTCTCTGTTCCTCTTTCCATAAAATCTGGATATCTATAAGGCTTCTCCTCAAATGTTAGAGGTTCCAGATGGCCAGTCTTTACATAATCTAATGCCAGAGAAAATTTTCGAGCAATCTGTTTGCAGACTGGAAAATTTATGCCATATCGATCTGAAATTGCCAAGTGAGCATTTCCAATTGTACCAATTTCATCATTTTTAATATATTCTCTCAAAATTTCGGCTGCTCTACGTACCTATGAAATAGGAAATTTTAATTTTGTCTAACTAATTAAATCGATTTAATTAAAAAATTTTTTTCCATGACTTACATTGAATAAGGCATGTGACTGATTATCTTCATCAAGAGAAGGAAAGTTTTCTGGTTCTCTGTTATGAGAAAAAAATAATTCTTTCTTCCAAATAACAGCATATTCATCTCCATCCAGATCAGAACCTGTTATAAGAGAAAATATTGAAAAATATTGATCGATTATTAATGATTTATTATATAATAATAATGAATATTGTATAAAAAACTAACAATTAATTACTATGAAGTCTCATTGATTCAAATTCCAAGAGACCCCAAAAACTTATCGAAGTGTCTAACAACGTAAAAAATTAAGAAGCAATACAATTTATTGACTCTTAAAATTTAAACACAGACATTGTAAAATTTCACGTTTTAAATTTCATTTAACAGGTTTATTAAAACAGGTTGAAAGTATTATAAAAATATTAGAATTCTGTGCAGTGACAGTTGGTATTAAAAATTTCATTACCGATTGAAAAACAGGTAAATACAATAACATAGTTAATACAACAAGACAGACTAGTTAATGTGTTTGAAGCCAGCTTTCTTATATTAAGACAGTACAACAGGGATCTTAATGTGAAATCTTATTCGATTTATATGATTTTAGAAAAACTGTCTGGCGACCCTGAAATAACCCTCACACAAGAAAAACGTTCGCTGTATCATATGCCGAATTCCTAATAAGGTTGCACGATATCTAAAATTTTGACATTGATAGCAAACATCGCAAACAAGACATTTATTAGTAGTAAATACAGTAGCTTCCAACAACGACAAAAAAGTCAACTATTCTTTATAAAAATCAATTTGTTTAAAAACCCAGCAACGAGTTGCTTAACATTTCCGGCAACATTTAAAACTACTGTGTGGTGCCATATGTTATGATATTTTATTATTAAAAAGTTTTTATATTTTTAATTATTATAAAATGGTAAAAAGTTAATTTTGATGATAGAGATGGGTTTTATAAAAAAAAATTGTAAATGCTAATAACGAGTAAAATCGTAATTAAGTCCGATCCCACTCGAGATATGAAACACGGCTCCCCCTTTATTTCCCTACCACTCGACTTTTAACTACCAAAATTTAATAGCATCAATCCCCCTAATACATAAACATTCCTGCAAAATTTCAGAAATTTTCGTCAAACAACACGAGAATTAAGTATCAAAGAGGATGAACAAAAAACACCCCGGAATTTTTTTTTGCATTTCGAGACGTTTCAATGTTCTCTGAGTCCAAAAATGTAAAAGTCTTGAGGGTCATTTTTTGACCGATTACCATACTTTCCTTCTATTATATCAATATATAACTTCCGGAAAAATAAAAATAAACATTATTTCAAACCGTAACAATATTCGCTTAGTCTATAAAACAGTTAATGCAGATCCTAGAATTCAGACCGCTAAAGGGGTCATTTTAGTATTATATAAATAAAGATAGGTAAAAATAAGCTACAAATATTCAATTATTTAATATTACATTAGGAGTATTTATAATTGTAAAAACATGAGTTTTAGATACTTTGCATGGGGAACCAAAAGGATAGTGTGTTTAAAACTATTACAAAAAATTTATATTTCTTGATGTTTCAAAAAACTTGAAGTTATCTTCAAGTTTTTTGAACATTAATAAATTAATATATTTACAAATCTATTTGATCTCACGCATCTGAAACCTATAGCTTGAAGTAAATATAAAAATGTGCATTTTGTTTTGTCTTATAACATATTCAAAACATAATTTAACAGCTAGTTAATTTAATATATGTATTATACACACGAAGATCATGCAAAGCTTGTATGATCTTCGTGTGATCAATTTCTTAAGATAAATGTTGAAATTTTTTTTTCATATAGCCTACTGTATGTTTTATAATTTATAGATTATATATAAACAGTATAAGCTATAATAAATAATCATACATAGAATAAGCTCATGGGTTTAACTATATACTCGTACTTATAGATTAAAAATCCATACGATTATAGATTTTAAATTTAATAGCATGTTTTGATATACGTAACGAATATATTTATCTTAGATATTTGTTACCACGAAGATAAAAATTATTTAATAAATATGATTATCTATTATTTTTTTAGTTTTTGACTGATGTGTACTTTCAGAAAACTTATTTGAATATTTTAAGTTATTCTTTTGCACTCTATTTTAGTATATAATTACGTTGGATATTAGATTTCTGTTACAGTAATTTATGGTAATATTAAAAATCATCATAAGCAATACGAATAATTATACCAGCCATCTCATCTGGATGAGGTCGGCCCCCTTTCTGTGGAAATACTTTACAGTGTACAATGTGATGTAAAGCAGGAACATCAATAGCTTCTAACATCCGAATATCTCCAGGTTGAATGCAAGGATTTTTTGTCACTAATACTCGACCTAAAATATTATACATTAGTTAAAATGACTAATAAATAAGTAACTTACTTTCAATTATATTTCAGTTTATAAAGATAACTCTACCAGTTTTAATTATGGTTTCTGTACTACTTTCTTGATCTAAAATATCTTTCGTATATTGTATGAATACTTGGCCATACTCAAGGGTGCTGTCTCGTCTAGAACTCCAAACATATTCCGTCCTTCATTGGGATTTATGGCTAATCTAGCTTTCACCTTAATATCCTCTGAAATAATTAGTGATTGCATACTGTATAATAGGGTTTCTCATTTCCCGGTCTTTTGCTTGTCCGGGATTCCGGGATAAAAGTGAACTGTTTCCCGGGATCCCCGGAAATCCCGGGATAGAATTAATTATTTTTAAGGTATACAAAATATTTTGAAATCAAATGATATAGGCCTAATTATTTTTCATTTTTTAGAGTAATTTTAAAGTTCTGTAACCTCCAAAATCATATTAATAATGCTGTAAGATAAAGAATAAAAATTACCTTTGAACTACGTAGAAATTTTCACAAATAAAAAATTTATTAAAGTTTGCTGGAAACTGCATACAACAACCACAACAAAAAATGCTTTGAATTGAGTAAAAAAATGAAAAAAAATGAACTTAGATCAAACTTCTAACTTAGAAGGTAATTTTCGTTTTTTAAATAAAATATAATACAAAATATTGTAAACTTTTATAAGATTTTAAAAAGCAAAGATGGTCAATACTCAGATTCTTATTTTAGTAATGAAAAGTCTCGCTACCGAGAATGCCCATTCCGATTCAATTGATGTGATTGGAATCGTGTTTAATGCATTTAAGAGAAGACAAATATTATGTATTTTTTCACCTGTAGCTTGGATGATTTCGAGTTCGTTTTCGAGATTGTAGTACTTCTTTTGCTCTCTAGTATTCTTGATTTGTCTACCTCGGCTGCTTTAATAGCGGCGTCAAGCTTATAGCTCGATAATTCAGCAATTCGTTTGGTTTTAATAATCAGGTTTATGAAGAAAAAATTCATACTTGCAGACTTCATACTCGTTTGTATCCTTGCCAATTTGCATAACCTGGCGTTACGCATTTATTGAAGCTACTAAGCATGGCAAAAATTAAGACAGCATCAGCACAATCATTCCAGATATTACAGGTTCTGACAAGTATAGAATTTTCATAGTCCTGCCACAAATAAGCTATATTTTGATTATTGACCATTTGTGACATGCCATAACGAGCAAAATTAAAAAAAAAAACGAATAGGTAGGTTTAAAATTAATAAATGCAAATGTATTCTGACAGTGAATGAGTTAATTATGCATTCTATTTGCAAAATTCCTCAACCTTAACACAAAATAAGAAAAAAAAAAAGTGAATTTTTAAGAAATTTGCAGGATTTCCCGGGATAAGAAAAATTTACCGGGATATTTCCCGGGTTAAAAAAAACAACCGGGATCCCGTTTGAGAAACCCTACTGTATAATGAATAATATGCTAAAGAATATACATAAAATAAAGAGGAATACTCATGAATTGCTCTTTCTCGAAAACATAGTAATAGTCTACGAAAGAATGGATCTCCTGTCAAACCAATTCCTACATTTACCATTTCTTTAAATCCTGTCATAGTTTTTAGAGTCAATTTAAAAGTAAGATATTCTGCAGCTTTTTCATCATCAGTTGAAATATCTGTTATAGTTGAAAACATTTCTTCTTGTAATCTCATAAATACTTCATTAGGAACGCCTGCTTGATTCAGGATGTTAATCATTGGGCGATTTAATTGAACAGGTACTAAAGAAAATAAAATATAAATTTATTCAATTTTGGAAAGCAGTTTGTTCGCTACTGTCATTAAATATTTTTTATTACAAAAAACTGTATAATAATTTCTTTAGGAAATGGAGCTATAATTTTCAACCTTTTCTAGATATTAGCACAATAAAAATTCACTGATCTAACACGAAATTGTCCGATCCTGCTTGCCAGTATTTTGTGAATAGAAATTTGTTTAGAGCACTTAGTGCGCTAAAGATCCAGGGCGGAAATCGAGATAGGGTGATCCGCGCAAGTTGCTATATATCGAGAGGTCGAGAGCGATGTGATCAACAAATATTAAGAGAAAAAACGAACTTCGTCAAGACCGTCTTATGGAGCAGAAACATTGGCGATCCGATCCCAACAGATGAAGCAGTCATCGCAAGGATAACTAAGAAGACCTCAGATACCTGAGGAATGTAATTTGGTAAACTGTATATGGTCTACATTGTATTTATCACCAGGAATATGCATTCATAAGCATTAATTTGGCCTATATCTGAGGAAGTAATTTGTATTAAGTTTCACGCTGTTCTGTTCAGCGTGAATCTTCTTAATACAAAAAAATTTATGACAATGCACGGTACTTTTCGGATGTTTTTGTTTGACATAATTTGGATAACATTTTTGCTTTTCAGTTGCAACAAATGCATAGAAAATGAAGAACTCGGTAGAATAACCGGTTAAATGACAAAATTTGAAAAATTTGCACAGTTTTTGTATCTTTTGATCATGAAGTGACCATAAATCGCTTAATGCAATTACAGTCATAATACAGAGGAAATGTGCTAATGTTGCTAGAGAAAGATAATTCTTGTATTTTTCTTTAAAGTCTTGTATAGGCAGAACAATGTTTGTTGCTAGGACATGAAAGACAACATCGTATAATTTTCAGTTTTATAAAAATCTGAAGATTGTAAACGTGAAATGAAAGTCAAAGTGAATAAAACATCTTTTAGCTGGTTTAAAATGCATTATATAATGTAAATTTTATTATTCCTATGCAACAGTGTAAAGTTTTAAATACAGGAAAATCTAATTAAAGTTCACATTTCAAAAAGATATAACTCGGAAACAAATCAGCAGAATGACTGTTATTTCACAAGATTTCTGTGGTGATGAAATTTTATTTGAAAAAAGGCTAGTTACAAAAAAGTCCGCTAGGGCGATAAATGGCGCTGCAACACCATAGTGAATAACTCAAAATGTCTGAAAGCGTACAATACACACGGTATGCTGTGTTGTTACGCAGCAGCATGCTCGATATGCTGGCCGCCAAAACTCTGAGTGCATTTAACGATGCATTCAACGTTAATCCAATGAAATCGAAGACATCATAAAAATGTACTTAATGAACAGTTATAGCAAGCGCATGATCAATAACTGGATTAATAATAAAAAAGTTAACACACACAAATAACCAATTGACAACACATCTTATAATTTAAATCCCTTACGTAATGAATATCTTCGAAAGAATTAAAAATAAATTAAATAATTATAATATAATTTTGTACCCAAACATCACAACAGCTTACATAAGCAAATGAACGTACAGCGAGTCTAACATATGGAATCAAAGAAACGTTATCTACAAATTAGAATGCGACTGTACCACACCCAAATTTTACATCGAGGAAACTAGTAGGGAATTAAAAGTTCGTTTTAAAGAACACATCTCTGCTATAGAATACAAATAATAATTCGGCTGTAGCCATCCACTGTATTAAAGAAGGCTGTCAAATTGTAAAGAATACTGTCAAAATAGTTAAAAAGGAATTAAATACTTATAAAAGATGGTATGAACACTTAGAAATAATAAAAAACAAAGAGAAAATCATGAATAATAATTTCGACCAAAAATTACACGAATCGTGGTACACATACTTGACCAGATTGGCGTGGGGAGGGGAGAAGTGTGTAAATGGACAAGGGAGATGGTGACGGCTATTCTGGAATGTACAGTACTTCGAATCATCTTGTTACTTTATTCGTTTTACAGTGAATCTGCTTATTATTTTGTTTTAACTATGTATAATCTTACTACTTTACTGTTTTATCAGTACCTTAGTTTATTATTCTGTTTTATTGTATCAGCACTACCCTATTTTATGAATTTTTTTTTTTTTGTTTTATGGCGTGTTTAATCTTTTAATGTTCTAAACATCGAATCGATATATTAAATGTAAGTGGACAATCTTTTTTTACATTTGTGTCAATTACAGTACTTTAAAATAGCAAAAAAGCTGATGAGGAACTCCAAGTCCGAAATGCATTCTGAAAATAAAACAGTGTTTTTCTAAGTCTAATTTGTGATCCTGTGGTGGTGTACTAAGTCTAGCGGTAAAGTCAGGCCAATCTTAGTGCTCACAAGTCATTAAGAAGTGTAGACAAGAAGCGCATTGTATTCATTTAACGTGCGATTTGGCAATTTCAGCTGTTGCCGATAATGGAAGCCAGTATATCGATCAAGCTGTTGCTGATCACACTGGTGTCTCAGAACTTACGATACCGCGTGTATCGCAAGTTTTGACAAATTTTGAGTTATTCATTAGGTGTCCCAGCGCCACTTACCGCCCTAGAGAACATTTTTTTGACTAACTTTGTTTTGAAATAAAATTCCATCACCACAGAAAATTCCATCACCACAGTGTGTGAAATATTCGTCATTGTACTGATTAATTCCCGGGTTACATCTCTGAAACGTAACCTTTAATTATGAACACTCTGGATATATTTTCAGAATAAATAAAAACTAAAAATTTTAAAAACATTTGCTATTTTTGAGATTTCAGATTTTTCAAGAAACTTGTTCACTGACCCTTTTGAATGCAGTATCATTTTTCTGTGAGAAGTCTGATTCTATTCAAACATTTCATCTCAGTGGATGAATTAGTAAGGCTTTATCAGAAAATAGCATTATCATACAGATATTCAGTTAACATTGTTTCTTCAAATTTATTTTAATCACTTACCAGCATGGTTTTTCTTTATTATTTCAAGTTGATTAGATGGACTGTCAAATTTCTTCATACTTTTCCTAAACACAATCTTCAAATCTACGTCTCCCAACGTCGAATCCGTAACTAGCATTCCTTTATAACCTGCATATCTGATTTGAAAAGAGATGAAACCTTTTTCAATTCCAACTTCTCACTAACCTACAAAAATATAAATGAAATTTTAAATGTATTACTTTATAACATTTGAATATGCAGTAAATATGGTATATATAGTCTTTCAAAAGCAAATGGTATTTTGAAACATCTATAATTTTATTACATATATATATATATATACTGTATATAAAGAAATAATTGTCAAAACGCTCCTTGACAAATGTAACAATTATTTGGTTATTACTTTGTCAAGAAGCAACTGACAATCATATTTCCGCAATAATATATACAGTCGAATCCGCTTAAGAGAGCACTCTCGGGACTTTTGAATTGAAATACAAGACGTCCGATGTAAACCGGAAGATATGCTATTTCAATTCAAAAATTTTCCCCTGAAAGGTGTTAGATAGATGACAGGAACGACATTATTGTTAAAGGAAAAGTATAATGTACAGAGGCAAGTCACTACTAATTTGAGGTGAAAAGAATATATTTTAAATTAAATTAATTAAAAATATGATTAAAGATTGCAGCCCGGCATTGTGACGATGTCACAATAAATAATTACTATTACATTTTTGTAATGAATAACGAGAAAAGCTAGAGACGAAGTGTTTTAACTAATATCTCGAACTGACGACTTGTAGTTCGCTGGCTGTTGTCCATTCTTCGCTGGTACACGACAATACCAAAAACACGTGTTTCGCTTGGAAAACGGAGAGTTGCAGTCATGTGACAAAAAGGTAATGTTAACAAAATTGTAGTTGGTTAAAGCGTAACAGCTATCGATAGCATGGAACTCAGACGCATCTCAACCGATTAACCGTAGCGAAACCTACTTAATGTGGAGCAGAGAATAGCGATTTGTCTAAGGTTCGTTAACTGCCTTTTGCTCAGGAGACTTATCGAATGTCCCGTGTATCGCTTTCGTTGAGTTATCGGAAGAGCTCAGAATAGGTCCCCAGGACTCGAACCATGGGTCCCTAGTACCAGGTTGTTCCCCTCAAGAGAAGCGAGCTTATGTTTTTACTGTCTTCACTAACCGTCATGAAAATGTTTATTGATAACACTGTTAACAAAAACTTTTTAAAACTATTTAGAAAAATCCATAAATTTTATGTTAATTAACATGGTCGATTGGATAAAACCACATAATCCCTGAAAAATTTATAATACATGAACAGCCGACAGCTTTATTTTACTTTTTGAAAATTAAAAGTGACGTTCAGAATCCTGAGACAACAGATATTTTTACAGAGATGTAGAAATCGAGATACTAATTTTTATTTTATGAAAATTAAACAATGTCAAATGAACCAAAAATTTATATGAAGATGTAATAGCATTTTTGAATTATAGTCATATTAAATAAACTTAAAACCGTTCATAATACATACAGATTTAGATATACAGTATTATTTGTAATTATAATTATATACTCACGTTTTCTGCTAATTGTCTAGACATTTTGCCAAAGCCATCTGAAAAGCAATAAGGTTTCCCTGTAACAGGATTGTTTCCGCCTTCAATATCATCTTCTGTGATGACGTAAGATCTTCTAAGGGAATCTTGACCGTCTTCTGTGTGAGAAAAACATTGCCCCAAACGGACCATGTACTTGGAATTGCTTTTAGTTATCGAGAAATCCCCCATCCATGCTCGAATAGTATCTGTATTATTTCCTTTATCGTCTCCTGCATACATCCATATGCCATGATCTCAAATTTGAGAATTTGACCATGCCAAAAATTTGTAATGTCTTGTGCCTATTCTTATTCCCTCAATCACTGGAATCGTAACTGCAAAATCCAACAATGCATCTTCGCTATATTTTGCTGGTCCACTCAACTTTTTACTATCGTCATCTCTAAAAGATACTCGGAGTGCAAAATCTGCGTTAAAATTTCTCAGAATTCTGTTACTGAACTGAAATTTAGGAGGATAAAACAAAGTTCTTGTTGGAGTCAAAACTACTCGTCGAATTGGTTTGGTATTAGGAGGAATTGTATATTCGTTATCATTTACATAAACCTGATCTCTCTTACAATACCAATGATACATTAATCTGATAGCATTTGGATAATGGCAGAGTATACCACGCTCTTGCAAATCTAATACGTACTCCAGAGCTTTTGTCAAACAAATTGAATTCTCTTTGCATTGTTGTTCCAGTTGATCGATGAAAGTTTTCCAACTTCCCCTGGTTTGTTCTAATAAGAGAAAACTTCTAGTAAGTATAGCAAATAAATTATACGTGCAATCAAAATTACTCAGTTCAAAACTGGGCACACGCAAAAGTTCTCTAGTAATTAATTGTATCGAACCATAGTGGATAGGCATTGCATTATTACACGAATGAAATCTAACTATTTCTTTCGCAAATTCTATATCTCGAATACGTAACACCAAAACTGTTGATTTACCATGAACTTCTCTGTCCACAGAATAAAAAGTTAAAACTCTTCTTCCTCTAGAATGAGCAACAGGAGGATATTTGATATCTAAGAAAAGTGAAGCAGAGTCTCTTTCTATATTTAAAATAATTCTCCGTATAGAGCTATATTTTATTGCCAATAAAGTACTGTTCTTATCGAAAATGTTTACGCGGTATTTTATCTCCAATATCCGCATGTCATGATAGAAATCTGCTGAGAGCAGTTCTTTTACATATGTGTGAAATCTGTGAATGACATACTGTGTTTGAGAGATGAGAGTTCCATAATAAAAATTACTTAAATCCACATTTTCGTGATAAGCTACCTTAGTTTGATGAAAATATTCAGGTGTCGTGAACGTTAACCAACAATTTGTATTTACTCTACACCAGTATTTTGTCAGGATATCAATTTCAGCAATTAGATCAGTAAATAAACGATCACTAACGCATTCTAAATGGATAATATGCTCGTCAAATGTAGGTTTATCATCTTGCGTATCTGTCTTTTCCATTTCAACCCACTCCAGCACAGAGAATCCCCATTCCTGAAGACGATTCTCTAATGTCTGTCTAGCGATGACGGTAGTCGAATAACCTGATAATCTCGTAATTAGAAATTTCAGTCTCATATCTGGTTATCTGAAATATTAATAATAACAATATACAAAATGTGTCTAAAGCATTGAAATGAATAGGCTACTTTAAGAAATGTCATATTCACATTATTAAAGCTATGATAATTTAAACCTAAACGATAAATATTTGAGATAGTTAATTCACAACTTATTATTAGATATAATTATTGAGTGTTGAACACAAGATTTTGTTATTAATTAAACACTTGGCTATAACATTGATGCAGTCAACTTATCCTTCTAATTGGGAGAATGAGAACTTGTGATGTATAAGTGTCATTGCATACATTGCGTGTTTAATGGTATGTTTTTAAAAAATATACATGTTTTTGGATTAAAAATAATTTACTTTTTGTAAAATGTGATAATCCGATATTGTATATGTTCTTTCTTGTTTAGTTTTCTGATGAGGGGCTAAGTGCCCGAAACGTGTAGAAGTACCCGTATCAACTGAATAAAGATGGAAAAAAGCCAAGTGTTTAATTGATAACACAATCTTGTGTTCAACACTCAATAAATAGTAAAACAAGGTTTCAGAAAACAGATATAATTATTGTTACATCACATTATTTAATTACTAAGTAAACAATAATACAATCTAATAATTTTTAAAATTAACTATCGTATAATTATTAACTACATTCATTTATTACAAACGTTTGTTATGAATTTATTACTACTTTTTCCCTCTGTATCTCGTAATATCAACAATTAAATTCTTTCTTTTTTTTTGCAGTTTTAAATTTTTAAAATAAATCTTTCGTTTACATAATCGTTTATAATAAATATTTTAGCGAATAGAAAAAATCCAGCAACGAGATGCTTAACATTCTTCACAACGTTTAAATCCGTGTGGCGGCATCTGTTATGATATTTTATTTTTAATTATTTTCTATATTTTTAATTATTATAAAATGGCAAAAGGCTTAATTTCAAGTATAGGGACGAGTTTATAAAAAATGTAAATGCGAATAATGAGTAAAATCGTCATTAAGTCCGACTCTATCCGAGATATGACACAAGACTCTCTCGATCTCCCCATCCCGTCGACCAAAACCATCAAAATTTAGTAGGATCAATTCCCCTAATACACAAACCTTCCTGCAAAATTTCAGAAATTTTCGACAAAAAGGACAGTAGTTATTAAGCTTTAGAGCAACGGTCGGCAATTGGTGGTCCGCGGACCATCAATGGTCCGCATCCAAATTTTCTTGCGGACCATCAATGGTCTGCAAGAAAATTTGGGTGGTCCGTGGAGAAATTTGAACATTGATCAACCGAAGGTTACGCGAAGTATTACGAAAGAAATGCAAAATGCTTAGTTGCTTTTTTCACTTATTGGGGTTTTTTATTCGAATCTAAAGCCAAAAACGAAGTGACTGTTATCAATAAATAATGAACAATAAACAATATCGTGAGTGCGATTGTCGTCCTTCGTGGAAAAGTGCGAAGAATCCATAAACTTGTTTCAAACAAGCAGAAATGAACTTTAAGCTTGCATTAGTTTGTTATAATTAAACATGCGAGTTTCATATTAATATAGTAAAATTGAACTTTTATGATCATTATTCTACAAATTTTGTATCGTTTAAAAAAATTCATGATAATGGTCTGCGGGATTCAAAATTGTGACTTTAGTGGTCCGTGAGGTCAGAAAGTTTGCCGACCGCTGCTTTAGAGAGTATGAACAAAATCGTGTTCCCCCACACACTAACATCCATACATACAGGAAAAAACACAGATTTTTTTTTCATTTCTCGTTTTTTCAAGGTGTCTTGAGTCCAAAAATGTAAAAATCTTGAGAGGTCATTTTTGATCTATTGCCATACTTTCCCTTTGTTGTATATAACAGAGAGGAAGTATGGCGATCGGTCAAAGTATGACAATTTCTCCCTGTTATATATAACAGAGCCGGGTAAGTAAAAATTATTAGAGTAAAACTAAAAAACAATAGAAAACTTACCAATTGTAAAAAAAATAAATAATAAAAGAGTCAACTTACTGTATCTACATATCAATATATAATCGAGATGAGTTGATAATAATAATAATAATAATAATAATAATCAGCACAGAGCCCAAACGGTTAGGAGTTGAAAGTTGAAATTTGGTACACAGTTAGGGTACGTCACGAGAACGCACACTAAGAAAGGATTTTTCGAAATCCCCCCCGGAGGAAGAGGGACAGGATTAAGGCTTCGACAATGGAAGTGTTAAAAGAAAGTGACGTGCAAGATCTACAAGCGCAGATGCGTTTTTTGCGTTTTTGATTGCGTTTTAATAGGGTACGTCACGAGAATATACACTAAGAAGAGATTTTTCAAAATTCCACCAGTGGGGGTGAAGTTGTTAACACTCCCCCCGCGGAGAAATGTAAACAATGGAAGTGTTAAGAGAAAGCGACGGACAAGAATTTTTGCCGGTCGCTTTCTCTTAACACTTCGATTTTGCGGGAAATCGAACATTTTTTAACCCATCTAAAAATTCTCTAATTAGTCTGGAAACAGGGGGACCTAATTCTTGCATTCTTTGAAAACGGGTAAGGTTGACTATAACGTAATAATCTTAATCTTCACTATCGTTACTTTTGCCCGAGCACCGCCAGGCCTATCTGCTAGTTCCTAATAAATCAATGTTATTTCAATGAACATGATTTTCACTTACTATCTTAGTTAAGTAAATAAAATTATTAAGGATAAGAGATACGATCATAACTTCACCGGATTCACTTCCTTTCGGAGGTGATACAGCTTCCTAGTGTGTCGCCCGGAATCTACGAAAGAGAAAAAATAATCAACTATTGGACGGCGATGGAAAAAGTTCTAATAAGGTTGTGGGAAAAACCCAAGGGCGACCCCCTAATGAAAAGGGAGGGTCGATGAGTCGAAAGAGTCCTCGAGTGTTCAGTGAACTGTGTGCATGTGTTGGTAGTCGCTAGTCATTCGCCGCCGTCCTAACTGTTCCAATCGCCACAGTTCCGGAAGATTCATCGCCACGCCAAAAACATCGTCGCCACTCCAAAGAACTTGGTGCCATTTCAAGATTTCGTACGTGTATAAACCTCCAACTATTCTGCGAATTCTACAGATATTTATCTACCCGTGGAATTGATGTAAACTCTCTTTCTCGTTATCTTTTGTTGTTAGGATCGTAGTAGTTATGTAATACAGTATGTCAGTTCAGTTCGGATTAGCTTTGGCTAAGCGTCTACTAAATTAAAGATGTAAATAGTCTATATCGAATAATAATAAACAGGTACAGTATTTTTATTTATATGAAAGTTATGAAGTTTATTTCCTCTGGTTCTCTCCTTCCGCTTCCATTCCGGATCCGGAAGTCCGCACACGCGACCGTTCGCGTAACGAAAGTAAACGACCAATCCGGTTTCTGTGTCTGTCCGCAAGATACAGTGGTGCATCCTGACAAGGCGCTAAAGAGGTGCCGACCCTGCGGTTACAAGTATGAGAGTAACCGCAACCCAACTGCATATCAGGAGCGTTGTGAAAGAGCACGTATTCAAGAGAAATCCAGCCACTTATAAAATAGTTATGAGCCTCTAAGGATTTGTAAGCTTTCATTTGTGAAAAAGTGTAGTCATCAAAAATAAAAATAGTTTATGATGTCGCTAAAGTCTACTTTAGGCCACAACTCTTTATCCACAACGAAGTTGCTGGCTTCGTATGGATCAACACCTTGACATAATGAAATTTTCTCTTCATATAAAACACCATCTCGTCCTGTCAGACTGCGAGAATAGCAATCTTTTTTAACTTTGTTTAAATACAAATATTGCAGTTCTATTAAGTTTAATGTAAAAAAAGCGCTGCCAACCTGTCTATTAATTAACCTTCTGCAAGCTAAGCAAGCGGAATCTAGACAATAAACATGGGTAAGGGGCGGAGCAAACGTGCGTTTTATCACGTGACATGCCACCTTAAAACCTCTCTATTGATTTATTCAGTATATTAGCAGGCGCATGGCAAGATCTCGCCCATACACAGTGATTCGGGAACATCAAAAACAAGCAAAATATAAAACGCGTCATTTGTCAATTTTTAATTAAATAAACGTTAAATTTAATATTACACTCAAGACTTTATAAATATATTTCACAATCTTTACGTAAATAAGTCGTTGTGAGAAGAGAATAAAAGTGATGAAAAGGTAAAAAAAAAAACTGAAATTCTAATGAAAGGAAAATTTTCAAAAACTCACTTTTAATCAATAAGATAAGTAATTTTTATTTTAAGTGTCGCACTCTCCAATTTTTATTTTCATTTGAAAATTTTGTTGATTCTTGTTGCAGAAGCGACATCATTTCCGAATATACTTCTTCCTCCCCAATATAATTACGCAAGTTTGTGATGTATGGATTTGAAGTCACCAAGTCTGTGACGATCTCTATTCGTTTTAATTCGAGATATTTCCCTAGTAAAATTTTAGGAAAATCTCGCGATATTCCTCAAATCTTTAGTTCTTGCTTCTTGGTTTGTTTGGAACTTAACCGATAGGAACAAACGTGTGATTCATGAATTTTCTTCGTCATATTTTTTCAAAAACTTGAAATACCGGTACTTGACTAAAAACAGCCTCAATAATTTTAGTTTGGACTTTAACTAATAACCAAATTTCAAACATATCTTTGAAAGTTATTACAAGAACGGTAGCTTCTAAAAGCAAAACATGAAGAATAACAATAATAAACATAAAATGTTGAAAACAAAACGTTTAAATGAAATAATGTGCAACACAGGCATCAAAACTTTTTACTTAAGTTCAGCTGATAAAAAAAATTAATCAATAACTTGATTCATAAAACTTTTTTTTAAAAATGCGAAAATTTGTGTAGCATCTTCAAAGTCTTAAAGTATACATACACATTTAGTGATAATCCTGAATAAAAATTAGAGCAAACAAAACTGGACAATTTATTATGTTTCTACCTAAACTGCAAAGTCGACTTCTAATACTGCAAATTGTTATTCAAATCACTGCCTGTGACATCTGTTCCTGAAACAAAGTCTCTTCAAAAATCGATCTTGAAATGAAATTGAGAGCATCTTCCTATCTCTGTCCTTCGTTCATGTAGTAATCCCAGGTTTTCCATTTTTTAATAGCTGTGACACCAAAGACTGATTAGCCTAAATCCAACTGTGTGCAAAGCGCGCAAAAACATCCTGTCTGTAGTTTATCAGTTGCAGAGGGACGCTGGATCACTAGAGATGCCTTTACTTCGCAATCAAAGTAAATGCATCTCTAGCGGTTGAAAAACGAGTTAATCGATTTGGCGAGTGGCTCAATTATTAGGTACTAATACAGACAATTGTTTTCGTAAAAAAATATAGTTCTATTTTTATAAATAATATAATTTCATTTCACTATTTTACTGGTACGTGATACTTGTTGAAGAAAAGCATTACAGTATATTTTTTTATTGTCAAATAAATTTCTTTGAATTTTTCGCGACCCCTGCAGTGGTGATGTATGGTTTGCGCACCACTGCAATAGAGGTTTGATGTCATTTAACTTCTATACTCATGATTTCATTTGCATTAATTTCCATTGAAGTAATATTTGAAATCGAAAATAAATTTATTTTCGATCTCAAATTAAATAAATTTATTTCTTACAATTAAAAATAATTTCAATTTCAATTGCCACTTACATTAGACACTATGGAATCTTCCAGATCAAATTTAAAAATTAATACGTTACTATCTATGGTAAATCCTGCATAAATCTCGTTTGAAAGTATACCTGTAAAAATTAATAAAAAATATATATAGATCTATATTAATTCTACGTACATTTGTAAAATGAAAATATTTAATTAATTTTAATGTGTTAATGTTTGCTACTCGGCATTTTTTTTTCTTAATCAGTGCAACTTCAAAATTCAGTACACATTTAAAATCGGAACACAATCTCTAAAATCAGTACAGTAGAGCATCGATTATCCGACCCCCGATTAACCGTCACATCGGTTAACCGACCGTTCTAGTTGGAAAATTTCAAATGTCTGCTAGTGATATGGCACTACAATATTTGTCTAATGTCTTGGCTACTTTAATATTATTTTTGTTAAATTTTTGCGTGTTTTAGCTGGCAACACGGCTCGATAACTGAAGGAAAGCCAGTATTTAGACGAGACTTAATTTTCTAATTATGAATGGTTGTTTGTTATGAGCAATAAAATAATTTAAAAATAATTTTTAACGATACGATAGCAACGATTATTATTTTTAAAAAAATTTGTTAAGCTTAACATCGATGAAAATTCAATGCGAAGTTGGTTAATAGCGATATACTAATACTATACTAATTACATGGGATATACTAATATACTATATTAATAATGTATTTTTTTCATTTTTTCGGTTATCCGATTTTTTCAGTTATCCGACCAACGTGAGTCCCCAATTGAATCAGATAATCGATGCTCTACTGTATTTCTAGTCACTTTAGTAATTACTTTAAGCCTTGAGGAAAGCCTAACATAAAAGCTAAAAACTTATATGCACATAAATTTTGGTCGTTTTACGGAGTATATGCAATTTCTGAATGTTTATTATTTTCTAAACAATTTACAACATACTACATAATTGCAGTATAATTCCTTATATGCAGTATTTTTCAACATTAAATAATAACATATTTTACACACTTGCATCCCATTAGAACATAAGGGCAGATAACCAAATCTCAAGATGTAAGTTTTGTAACAAATAAAATGTCAAGTGGCATTGATATTATTCCTAGTGTTCCTATCCAGATTTGTCCCCGATAGATCAACACATTAATATTACGAACGTCAATGTTGAAAAACTGGTACAATACTACTGTATACCACAACGCTATAGAGCAGGTGTGTCAAACTCATTTAAACAACGGGACATTTAATGCGACTGGTAAGATTCACGCGGGCCACATCACATTTACAAATTTTCTTAAAATTATAATCTGAAGTGAGAATGCAGGAATATAGATAGGGAAATTAAAACACATTATGTAGTTCAGTGAATTCAACTTAACAATATATATTGATAATTGCTATAGTATTGCTTTATTTAAACATTTATTTTATTTAATATACGTATTTATAAAACTAAAATTAATTGTTTTTACGGAAACTTTTCAGCGCTTTTTTCCTCCTCCTACTTTTTAATATCTGGATTCAAAAACTAAGAACAAACAATCTTCATTGTGGCAGTTAAATGTTTATCAGTTAATCTTGATCTGTAAGCCATTTTATTTAATTTCGTGCATGAAAATAATTGCTCACATAAGTACATACTTCCAAAAAAAGCATAAAATTTGTGCAACAAACTTTTTAATTTCCGGGTATTTTTCACCTAAATAGGAATATATATTGGGAATTCCTACTTCTCAATATCTGTGTCTTAAAATCGAATCATACCTGGAAATCAACCAATTCCAGTTGTATCAAAGTCGAAGCTTTTCCAAGTTCAAAGGAAAAAGGTCCATTGAAAAAAAAAACGGTTACTTGCTATTTTCTTCGTAACATATTGTTCTGTATTTCATTTTATTGCAGAGCATCATGGCCGTGGGACATTGGGGACCGCCAGCTTGACACCCCTGCTAAAGTGGTTCGATGCCATTTAGCCTATATACTCACGATTCCATTAATTTCCATAGAAATAATAATTGAGATGGAAAATAAAATAACGTTAGCAGAAAACAAATTACTACAAAAAATCTAGTTAAATATACAAGAAAATGCCAAATCGAATAAGTACAAATAATTTTAATACCATCAAATTCCAAGTATATAAATTACACAAGTTAACAATTCAAATATAACATTTATCATTATTCATTAGCTTCCCAGGAAAAAGTTTTTATATAAATACTGTATGTAACATCATGTAAGTTTGACAATATTTCTTTTTTATATTTACCCCAACACAAACTTCATTTAAATAATTTTATATCTTTATCATTCCCGTTATACTCCTTTATACGCTTGCTTTAATATGTCTTTGCTTATGATTAAATTTCAAATTATGCTCACCGCACTCCATTTTATATGACGGACAATCCACCGTATATACTTCGTGGCCGCCAACCCGAACACGAGACCGACACAAACCAGTTCCCGCCATTGGTGCTAATGGCGGAAACTGGATTTGCAATGGTCGAAGCGGCATGATTTAGAACTAATGCTGGCTCAGGGGCTTAATTCCACACTATTATCCGAATTTATATTTTGACTCTTTCGATATCTTCATAAATGAAAAAATATAATAATATTTTGCAACACAACACTTCTATTCATTCTAATTTTTGAATTTATATTACAAATTTGTATCCATTATTTGAATTGTGGCGATTTCTTGGAAGAAAAGATCCGATTACATATTTATATCTTCATGCATCCATTAATTATTTCAATAATCTTTATATTAAATGCGCTTAAACCGGATAATGATCAATTTATTTCTTACGATTAAAAATAATTTCAATTTCAATTGCACTTACATTAGACACTACGGAACCTTCCGGATCAAATTTGAAAATTGATACGTCAAATCTCGTATAAATCTCGTTTGAAAATATATCTGTAAAAATTAATGAATTACATACCCTTATATATATATTAATTCTACATTTGTAAAATGAAAATGTTTAATTAATTTATACGGGTGAGATTTTTGCATGTTAAAAAATTTGTAAAAATTATTTATAACTTTAAATTTACTCACTAGAGGTAATTCTTATACAAGGTCCTCTATACAGTACTTCAAAATGCTGTACATATTTTATTAGTGCAATCGATGAATTAAGAAGAGTTATATTAACTTTTTTACAGTTATATTCGTATTAATTCTCTAAAAGATTAATTTAAAAATAACCGAAAATTTAAATTTACCATATGCAACAAATTATTTTCTCGTCATTACATAGGATTTGGGTTCGTATCCTATACCTAATCTATATTTATACTAATATTATAAAGAGGTAATGTTTGTAAGTATGTATGTATATAAGTTTGTTTGCAGCAGGTAATCTCCGAAACTACTCATCCGATTTCAAAAGTTCTTTCACCAATATTTAGAATGGAACCTCAGGGTGAACATAGGCTGTATATTATTCCGTTAAACATTCATATAAATTAAAATATATAGTTAAGGTTAAGGTTTTTATGTCCAACAGATGGCGCTACGAGTACGACGCCCTAAGTTTGCTTTTCTGTGAGGCATTATGCTTTTCTGTGAAAATGAACTAAAGCAGATCATCTTCTATCTATCTATATAAATAAAAATGTAATGTTCGTTTGTTCCTACCGATTCCTTTGAAATTTTGACACAACGCTGCATTCGAATACGCACGTGTTTTTATATAATATACGTGTCGAAAATTCCCCCCACTGAAGGGAGATGGTTAGGATTAAGGCTTACCGTAAAGAACTCTGCTTCTATTTATACTATTTTAGATGCGGGTTTTTGCGTTTTAATAGGGTACGTCAACAGAATGTACACTAAGAAGAAATTTTTCGAAAAATTCCCCTCCCCCCGGGGAAGTGTTATAAATTTATAATAGATACATTTTGAGCCACAAGAACGCGTGGCGGGGTCTGCTAGTGATAGATAATTTGTATTATAATATTGTAGCCATCTGTTATCCGTGATAGTCAATATAATTGACTTGTATACTTATTCATCTTCATCGTCGTTTATTTGCAGTTATTAGTTTATTTGTTATTATTTTTGGAAATAAGAAAACAGCATGTACAAATATACATAATTTAATATTTAAAGCCTTCTAGGCAGGGACGGATCCGGATTATAATTCTGGGAAGGTACCAACTTAAAACAAAGTGAAAAACAATTAAATAAAATGAAGTTTCTTATTGTATTCAAGTGTTAAAAAAACCTAATAATAGAAATAATACCGGTCATGTTCATATGTTATCTTTTAATTTCTAGACGCAGTTCGCAGCATCCATTATTTGTTCATCCATTTGTCAGCGTGGAGCCAATCACAAAAAAACATTTGCTACTCTAGTGACACCCGAGGCCGTATTCTGGTCACCGTCTCTGGTCTCTCGTCTCTCACAAGCCGGTCGCTGATTGGCTAATCATTTGGATTAGCCAATCAGCTAATTGGCTAATCCAAATGATTAGCCAATCAGCGACCGGCTTGTGAGAGACAGGAGACCAGAGACGGTGACCAGAATACGGCCTCTGATTTGTTTAATCGTTGATTTGACACGTTTAGTGGGCTGCAATTTGAAAAAAAACTGCAGACTTATAAATTCTCGCTATCGTCCGTCCGTTGCCTGTCTTTCCTTAATCTCGAGAATGGAGTTAGATGTATGAAGCTGAGATCAGATATCGAAACCTTAGGGACAGAGATCCTGATTAACTGTATACGGACTTTCGATGTAAACTGAAAATCATGCTATTTCAATTCAAACTTTCCCTGAAAGGAGTTAATAGATGGCACGACTCTATTGCTAACAGAAAAAGTATGATGTACAAGCGGCAAGCCATTACTAGTTTGAGGTGGAGAGCACATATTTTAAATTAAATAAATTAAAAATATGATTAAAAATTGCAGCCCGGCATTGTGGCGATGTCACAATAAATAATTGCTCGTTCTGGAATAATAATTTGTACTGACAAAACATGTTATATTATGTCATTACCAATATTTTAATTTATTTTATATGCATCTAATTTTTTCTGGGCGAAGCCCAGGCTTCTGCAGTAACTTTTGCTCTTTCGTGTCTAATTTTCTCTTAATTCCTACGTTACATTTTTATGATTTTAGTATCAGAATGATCGGTAGAATCCTGGCATGTGTATAAATTATTTTTTGGAAAATATAATTGACTCAGAGAAAAGATATATTCAAAAAACGAAAGTGTCGTCTTTCACATCTTTGACGCTTAAACAAAAAAGTATTTTGACATTTTTGAGTGCTGTTTTTTGGACTCTAAAGTCACACAGTTGCTTCATACTTTTGCAGAGTTTAGTGAATTTCGGTTGAACTATGGAAAGGTTATCCGTAGTACCCTAGTTCAAAGAAAAAATAACCAGATTTACGTCCCTCATCCCCACTTCAATATGACATTAATTTAATTAATATTCCTACTCTTATTGAAACTACCAATTGATATTATAAAATACATCTATTTTTATAACAAAACAAAAATTGATTACCTATATGATTCCTGAGTCACACTTAACTACAGGATTTGTCCAATAAGTATCGGAACTGAAGTCATAAAAAGAAAAAAGAAGTTTATTGAAGTTATATGTACAGAGCTAATAATCTTCAAAATATGACCCTCCTGCATCAATACACTACTCCAACGCTTTTTCCAGTCTTCATACACCTCCTGGAAGGCAGAAACCGTAAGGGTATTCAGGCACCCTGTTCAAGCCTCTTGGACCGCCTTAAACCGCATGAAAGGACGTCCCGAAACGACGTCCTTTCAGGCTCTATTGATACGACGGAACAAAAGAAGTCGGGAGGAGCCACATCTGAATTGTAGAGTGGTTGGGGCAGCGTTGACATGTTTTGTTTGGTCAGTGCCTCCCTCACAGTTAGCGACGTGTGACTGGGCGCATTGTCGTGATGGGGCATCCAGGTATCAGCGATCTCTTTTCGGACGTGGCGGACTCTAATCCTCAAAAGTTCTTACACTTTGGCCACATTTTCATCCGTTCGGGTCGCTGTCAGACGTCCAGCGCATTGTTCATTTTCGACGTCTACCAGACATCTTTGAATTTTGTATGCCACTCAGAAACACGCGTTCTGGACATGACTTCGTCCTTGTAAGCCTCACGGATTATATCCAAAGTCTCAGTAGCGGATTTGTTCAATTTAATGCAAAATTTGATGGCAAAACGCTGCTCGATGGTTCGCTGCATCCTGACCAGGTATGGCCAACATACGGCCCGTCTAATGAATTTATGCGGCCCGCGATTAATCTTTCAATGTTAGCTACTTAAGTCTCGACGAAAAATTCTGACGCCTAATAAAAAAATAAGTCAACTAACTGTGCATTTAGAGTTAACGCTCCATTACAAATGTCTTCAGCACTAGAATGTTGATAATGCATGATAATGTGAAAAATGTATCTGTAACCTCTATGTACAATTTAGTCTCTTCGAGGTGACACCACAATGAGATCTCGCACTACCTCAAAATCTTGCTAGGGCAGCCTCTGGTTCGCCCCGTGAAAAAACAGGCCCAAACTTTCCAATTCGGCCCGGGGGCAAAAACTGTTGGCCACTCCTGATCTTAACCCTTGACGCGAGCACTAAACATACTTTCATTTCGGCCCCGATCTACACACTCCAAAGGCTCGGAGACAACTGAGCCAGGTCTCGTAGCTTACGTTATATCCCTTCTCATTGGCAGGAAGAATCAATCCCGATACTTATTGGACAAATCCTGTACAAGGTCATCAGGATTTGCTTTCTTGGTTCTAATGCGTGATGACCACGGCTGTAGTTATTCACGAGTTTTGTGAAATCTAAAACGATTTATTTACGTTATAGAATATTGTAAAATGGTCTATTTTTTAATCACCAATACTTTTAAATAGGTGGAAGAAATCAAAGACCAAGCTATACAGAAAGCAAATTAATTTCCGCTATTCTACATTTTTATCAAAATTAGGATATGTGGTAAACTTAACATGTTATCGATTATATTAAGTGTTTCCAGAGTGACTCGAAAATGGTTTTTAAGTGTGTGTCGAAAAAAAATCTTAGAACAAAGTACTGTACGTTCTCATAGAAAATATTTATTTTCGACCACCATTTTGTTTTGTTGGCTTTTATTCAACCTTTTTTTATTAGTCACTCAATGAGGCGATATTGCTTCATGCATACAGACAAATTAACAAAGCGAACCTTACTATACTGTAATTAGAACACTTTGTCTATCCGAATTCACATTTTATTAAAAAAAAAACTAAAGATACACGCGTCATCCGGAAAAATATGAGTATCGTCGTCGTCATCTAATTTTTTTCGACCTACATTTCAAATTTTATCGAGTTCCGTCCGGTGCATTACAGATTTATTTCTAATGATTCAAAAGTTTATTTCATTATAAACAGTTTGAAGGAATTATCATCACATGATATTCACTTTAAAAGAACAGTGAAAGGAATTGTGACTGTAATAAACGCACCGCCAAGTGCGTTTGAAAATCGAAATATTGTTTTATTAAAAATGACATTGACACCGATACCAAAACTATATAATGAAAATTCTTAACACCACTATTACGGCTTTTGACTTCAGAACTATCACTTGATCACGACTTTCCATAGCCAAATACAGTAGATCCTCGGTATACGACCTTAATCCGTTCCTGGTGTTTGGACTTATACCGAATAGGACGTATATCAAACCAACCTTTTCCATAAGAAGTAATGTAAAAATGATTAATCCGTTCTCATGTAAAAAAAATGGCTGGCTTTAAACACCTCGCTTTCCTCGCTAGTTTCTGCTTGATTTTTCATGAGATCAGCATGTATGCTTTTAACTTTCTCGCAAATAATTTCTTCCGATACGCTCTCGCCGGCACACTGTTTTTCAGTTGTCCAAAGCAAAAGCAATTTCTCGACATGATCTAATGTCTTCGATCTCTGTTTAGAAATTGATTTAACCCCTTTCGTAACGTTAGCAAATTTAATAATGTCTATTTTTCACGATTGTCGATATCGTCGTTCTCGGAATACGGAATGCAACAGTTAAATCTCGAACACGCGTGCCACCTTCATATTTCTCAACAATCTCTTTTTTCAATTCCGTTGTGATTCTAGTCATTTTTTTATTTTTCTGTTGCCCTTTTGCAATTCATGATTAATAAAAATAATAAAATGTTACTTACAAATTAAAATCAGAAGAAATTTAACAAAGTTATAAACCGTAGCACCGCGAACGTCTAGTCTAGTGTAGTACACCGATAGTGCTACTTGTTGATAGATGGCGCGTATAATTGAATTAAGTCGTATACCGAGCAAAATTTGTTTCGTCTAGATAGGACGTATTCCGAATTGGACGTATACCGAGGTTCCACTGTGATTATAAATATAAAACGTAGTCATTGAATTACGCTTTCATACTTTATTGCTTTTTTACATCTAACATAAAAAGGTAAATTGAAAACGCATGCTTAACGCCGTTAAGCATACGTTTTTGTACCTGTAAGGTTTACGGGTATACGGGTATGTTTTTGGAGTTATTTATAATGCAATATTAATAAAAACTAAAACGCTTTTATCGTTACAGTTAACGTTTTAAGACCAGATGAAGGCTTTTTATTTTCTCTTTCCGCCCTGTGGCACTAAGAGGGCCTCTTTTAGCAAGCCCAGGTTCAACGGTGCGGCCGAGTAGTGAGAGACCACCCCGGGACCATCCGTACGGATTCAATTCCGGGTCCCACAGAGCGGTAGGCTGCCACCTTGACCGCTCGGCCATCCGGCCAATAGACGAAGGCTGGAAATTTTATGATCTTATTTTTCAAGTAACAAAAATTCGAACTCATTTACATATAATATAATTTTCAAACTTTTCCGCTATTTCAACCAGATTAAAACATGAAAATGATAAAACTTTAAAGCAGCCTACGCTGATTTTTAAATATGTTGTAAGATTTTGTCCGCTAGAGGGTTATTATATTTAGTTTTCAAATGGTTTCGTAAGTCTCGCTATTTTACGTGCTTTAAATTAAAATGTAGTATGTAAATTTAGAAGGTAATAACTACATTGCATACATTAAATATATTTTTGTAGATCATGAGTAAGTTGAGAAGAATAATATCGGACGGTTTGCCCGTATTCGTTATGGTGCCTAGTATAATTCTCATACATTATTTATGGTGGAAACTTCAGCATGTTGAAACGTTTGTGCCGAAAGAGCAAAGAAAGGAATTTCCTTTAGTGAGAATATATAATGTACTCAGCGGAAAAACTGACGAAAAGAAGAGTGAAGACACTTGAATAGTTATTGCAAGATAGGAACATTTCAATAAAATTTGCTTCCATGCAAGACTGTTTCGGTATGATCCTTATAATGAAATGTAAAATCGTAAATTAGACATTGTTTTGATTTGAAAATCTTTATAATAGTTTCCCTATGCCAAACTTTCTAACAAATTGAAAATATGCTTTGGTTTTGATTGTTTAAAATAGTTTAACACTTTATTTAGAGAAATAAAACACACTGAGGAGTGTATTAGTAGATAAACCAATATAAATAAGCAGTGTATTTATATAATTATGTGTAATAAAGTAAGTTTTTGGATTTCATATGAAACCAAACAAAATATGCTAGTGTAACACTGTCCTGTTAATTAAGGATAGCCTACACTGACTTGTGAGTGCTGGATGGCCAAGTGGTGGAGGTTGCAGCCTACCGCTCTGGTAAACCTGGGATTGAATCCAGAAGGGGCAAATAATCAATCCTCAGGAATTTTTCAGGGGTCCCTCACCACCCGGCTGCCCCATTGTGGGCCTGGCCAACCCCCTAATTGGCTTGCAAAAATAGGCCCTCTTAGTGCCCACAGGGCAGAAAAAGTTAAAAAAAAAAAAAAAAGCCCACACTGATTCTTCAAACTGCAAAATTTATGAAAAAATGGGGATTGGTTAAAAGTAATACAGTAGATCGTGTAAATAATAATATGGATTGGTGAAAATGATTAGATCCTAAAAAGATCAAGATTACAATAATCAGATTTCATTTTGAAATTAATTTCTTAATATACTCACAACTTGCTTAATTCACGTGTATATTTTGAAGATATTATGATATAAAATAGCAAAAACTAATCAATCCGATCCTAATATTTTATGATTGTGTACGACATTCGTAAAGAACTTGACGTGGACATGCTATTGTTTGTAAGTCAACCACAATATATTTTAAAGATTACAGAATGGCTTATTATGGTTTATAAACTTTATCATGAAACTGTATAATAAATTATTTACCATTACATAAAGTTTAAACAGTTTTTGTCTGATTATTAGTTTTACACAAATAACCCATTTTCAGTAATGGAATAGAAGTTTTATTATATATTACATTGATCTCTCACTTATGCAACTCTGTCAGTTATGTTTCACTGGTCCTGGCTGAAGCCTATGGGAGATAATGTCTAAAATCTCACTTGAGCAACTCTCGGTTCTACACCCTAACAAATGTTTTGGACTAACATATTTTTCCTTCACTTTACCGTCATGATTGTCAATCACAAGAACAGAGTGGGTCACTTTGCCATAGGTCAAAAAGGTATCCAGGAAGATCAGAAAGCATAAGGAATTATCATACTGGACATATCTGTTTTTAGAAAGAGAATGGCTGCTGGCTAAATGTTTAAATATTTTTCATTCAAGTTGGTCAATCTCTCTTTTGTACAACTCTCTCACTTATCATTGGACAGGTCACTGTATAAGTAGTGCTTATGATGGGGTGACCAATTTCCAGGAACTGTCCCTGTTTTTAATATTTAATTGTATAGTCAATCTTGGAATAGAACAATTTTATTAACATATTAATATATCATCACCAATTTATAGGTCAATAAATTTTAAAAAAAAATTCAATCAATTTTAGATCCTATTTTCACTGATTCTGAAATGTGTCCATGGTTCTATTGTAAATATGGTTCATCTAGCATATAATGATTCTCTATATTGAAATGTTTTTTGTAACAATTTAAAATAATAAATATGAAAATTCAAATTAAAATCAACTTGCAAATAAATTTTATAAATTTGACTTCTCTTATAAGTTTAATTTATAGTTTAGCACTTATGCACTATATAAAGTGCACATATATATTTTCTCTTCCACCCAAGGATCATTTTCTCTAAAATATAACTTTGTTAGATTTAGCTATGCACTGTTCTATGCTGGAAAGCCACAAGTATTTTGAAATCCATTGTTGTATTTTTATTAAAAGCTCACTGCTTCACAACAAAGTTCTCAATATACAAATCTTGATGCATGTTTTTATCTGGTGAGAATGATATGAATTGTGTTACTAGCATATGAACCAAAAATATATGACATTATTATTATTAGAAATTAGAGATTACAAAATAATTGAATTTATTAATAAAATATGAATATCTTACAAATAGCTACAGCAATGGAACACATTCAATTCAGATAATTTTATAGCACAACTGTTAGGCCTCATCAGTTTGAAATTACTGTATTTCAAAAGATTATTTAACTGATGGGGAATGAATCATAAATGGAAGTAATGTATCAGAAGTCGTCCTGTAATGATTTTCAAAATTCTTATAATAAACATGTATATTTTAGAATAGGAAGAATAAATTTATATTAGTTTGTAATATTATAAATATGTANACTAGTCATTATCAAAATAATGACTTCTTTGAAGATTCTTCAAAGAAGGTTTGGTGCTATAAACAAAGGATGGATCAAGGTTTCTATATTGTAAAGTGCACTCAAACTGAAGGATATGGCTAAAAATGTATGTCATTAAACTTTAAATTTCAGCAGACAGAGTACATTAAATCAAACATTTTTTACCTTTACAAGATCATCATCAAGTACTTTAATAAAACAGAACAATGCTTGTAATTTTTGAAAGTGGCATTCTCTGTTTGGAACTGAAAGTTCAACTGAGTGTACTGAACTATTTTGTTTTGGAATATTAATATTTGAACAAATGTGTCAGAAATACATTTGCTGTTTGGAATGCGTTTCAAAAATTTCAAGCATTGTTCTGTTTTATGAAGATCAGGGCTGGTGCTACTGCATGGTCTCTTGTATTTCTTTCAAAAGCAAAAAAAATAAACATCAGAATTTTTCAGTTATAACCACTGAATTAAAAATATAACAAAAGATTGTTAATACTACTGTTTATTATTTATTAAAATATGTAAATTCATTGTAGACCATTATAAAAAAAAATAGTACAACTTATTTTCTATTTACATTTTATTTAAACATTGTAAATAGATTACAGATTTAAATATATAAATTTAAATTATGCTGAAAATGATGCATATACATGTATAAAGAAGTTATACATAAAAAATGTGCATTATTGTAAACAAATACAACTGAGACTACAGTGTAATTTTAAGTTTCAAATTCAAAATTCAATTACTAGAATTAAATCTAAAATTCACTACAGTAACTATTCTTATTTGATAATTACATATACATTTTTCCTAACAATTATTATTAATGAATAATTACAGTATATAATAATAGTTTATTACAAAAATTCATACATTCAATTATTTTACGTCACTTCTTGTGTTCGTTATCCGATCATGTGTTCGTTGTCCGAACATAAAAATCTTTCGCGAAAGTGTTCGTTATCCAATCACCCACTGTATTTGAAAAATTGATAAGATTGATTGATATTCTAAACAATCAAAAAAGAAAATGACAATTCTGAAGATAGTGTTGAAAAATTTGCTAACTCAAAGTAATCCATTTATATTTCAACAAAATGGTTTCTGTAGAAAATTACAATTTTTAAAATATGACCAAATTGAAAATTAAATCTCTCAGGCTAAAAATTTTATACTGCAATTTTGCCATTTAAAAAAACCCAATATTTCTTAAAACTATCATTTTATACAGAATAAAATGAGACCTAATAATCATCATAATTTTTCTCATTGCCCATTCAATTAGTTTTTTTCCAGAGTCCTCCATTTCTCATTGTTTTGGATCATCTCTAAAAGTAGCCAATTTAGGCCATCCAGGACATCTTAAGAACTAATGCAGTGAATTAAAACAGAGAATACATGGAAATGGTTGGGTAATAATTATAATAATTAGAGTTATTTAATTTACAATTTATAATTTTATTTATACTAAAACTAACTTGAATAAATGCATTTTTTCTAAAGTTACATAAACATTGTAATAACAATTCCAAAAAAAAAAAAAAAAAAAA
>NW_019385887.1:48813-57445 GCF_000671375.1 Centruroides sculpturatus | reverse complement strand
CAAAAAAAAAAAAAAAAAATACATTTAAAAATATGAATACTTTTCATTCAAATTGATTGGGTTTGCCCATAGATCATCATAAAAATTCTTGATTTTATTTTAAACTTAAGCTTAGTGTTTATTGTATTCACCTTCATTACTATATTTTCTGATGCCCAAACTGTATTCATAAAAAAAAAAAATCATTGCTGCAATTAATCTCAAGAAAACTGGAATACTTGACACAATACAGCTTTTATGAGTATGAAATACATTGGGGCCACAACAAGAATGCTCACTAGCCACCTAGCTGAGCAATAGGATGATACGGTGAAAGTAAAGTGTACCACAGAGCTTACAAAAAAGGTGCTCAAACAGAGCTACAACCCATTATGGGCTCAACCAACACTACTAAGTAGTGTTGGTTGAGCTCAGATGCTGTAGAACCAGAAACTCTTCTTTATATGGGAATCTCTTCTCACAACCTTGGAACCATGCAATACTCTCACGCTTGACCTGCCTAACATATGGGTTGCCCTAAATAAATGGTTAAATAGTGATTTAATTACTATCACACCATTAACATGGATCTGTATAACACTGAGTATAATCCAGGGCTGTGGAGTCGTGTAAAAATCTACCGACTCCAACTCCGATTTTTCCTTACCATCCGACTCCGACTCCGGCTAAAACATCAAAACTCCACGACTCTGACTCCACAGCCCTGGTATAATCGAAGTTTATAACATGCTCATAAATGTTTTTAATTCTTAATTTTTCATTTTAAATAATATGTATTCCACTCACATTAGAACATTTGCATTCAAATTTAAAATTTTGTTTGCCTGATGACAATGAACATAAGTTCATTGAAAGTGCTAGCAACATAAAAAACTATAAACGTCATACTCGGTAAGTTTTTCTTCCTTTGCTGGAATACTTGGCTGGTCTACAATGTAAACTACAAATTTTCAACTGCAACTGGCTGATGGCATCAGTAATCCAGCCGCATTTTGAGATAATGTATTAAATCAATAGTATACATTGTAATTTACAGTGTTACAGTAAGCAAGTACTCTAAGCACTTAAGCAATTTGCCAAAAATGCAAAACAAGCACAACAAATTGTACTAATGCAAACATTTTTCTTGAACTCATCACAATACAGACAAACTATTGAAATCTAGGATAGTTTTGTGGCCCATCTCTCTACTGTTACTTTACTTCCTTCAATGTTATTTCATTCCAAGTCTTTCTGGTGTTCTTTTTCATGATTTTAAAATTTTAGCTATTTTATTTAATTCACTAAAACTTTGCTATTGCATATTTCCAAACACAGTCAAACTTTGATATAATATTCTCCTAAATAGTGTACTCTCAAACATTAACAAATGTATGTGAACAGATCACAGATACTAAGCAGAATACCCCTCAGTATATGTAAACTACTAAATGTACAATTTTGCTATGCCATTGTTATCATCAAATTCTGTGACTTTCAGACACTCAAACTCAGTTTGTATATAGACTTAAAATAAGAATTATATATACTGTAGTTTGTGAAATATTTCAGTTTAGTGCCAGTTTCAGGGGCAAACAAAAGATGTTCTACTCACACTAATTAATACTGGAGTGGAAATATAACACCAAACCTTTGAAGAACCTTCTAAACAATTCTCCAGTAGCTTATTATTTTTTTGATGATTAGTCGTTATTATCATAATAATGACTTCTTTGAAGATTCTTCAAAGAAGGTTTGGTGCTATAAACAAAGGATGGATCAAGGTTTCTATATTGTAAAGTGCACTCAAACTGAAGAATATGGCTAAAAATGTATGTCATTAAACTTTAAATTTCAGCAGACAGAGTACATTAAATCAAACATTTTTTACCTTTACAAGATCATCATCAAGTACTTTAATAAAACAGAACAATGCTTGTAATTTTTGAAAGTGGCATTCTCTGTTTGGAACTGAAAGTTCAACTGAGTGTACTGAACTATTTTGTTTTGGAATATTAATATTTGAACAAATGTGTCAGAAATACATTTGCTGTTTGGAATGCGTTTCAAAAATTTCAAGCATTGTTCTGTTTTATGAAGATCAGGGCTGGTGCTACTGCATGGTCTCTTGTATTTCTTTCAAAAGCAAAAAAAATAAACATCAGAATTTTTCAGTTATAACCACTGAATTAAAAATATAACAAAAGATTGTTAATACTACTGTTTATTATTTATTAAAATATATAAATTCATTGTAGACCATTATAAAAAAAAATAGTACAACTTATTTTCTATTTACATTTTATTTAAACATTGTAAATAGATTACAGATTTAAATATATAAATTTAAATTATGCTGAAAATGATGCATATACATGTATAAAGAAGTTATACATAAAAAATGTGCATTATTGTAAACAAATACAACTGAGACTACAGTGTAATTTTAAGTTTCAAATTCAATTACTAGAATTAAATCTAAAATTCACTACAGTAACTATTCTTATTTGATAATTACATATACATTTTTCCTAACAATTATTATTAATGAATAATTACAGTATATAATAATAGTTTATTACAAAAATTCATACATTCATACTATGGATAGTTTTTAAATATTAAATTATTTAAAAAATAGTTTTAACTCAATGATAAAAACAATCAACAAATGAGTTTTAATGACGTAAATTGTAGACCTCCTGTTTATGTATGTATTCTTCCAAAAAAATTTTCATGTTTTGACTCTAGATTTCTAATCTGGAAATCACTTTTTCAAATAGAAATGTATTCATAAAAATTATATTTAGCGACTAACTGTATATTAATCTTCAAATATTAAAAAAGAAATACATGAATATCAAATTCAATTTGTATAAAATGTTAAATTGAATTCTTAGAGTAATATTATACAGCTAAAGTTTTGCAAATATAAATTAAAACATCTTTATTCACAGCTATCTCATTCAATTTCCATATCTATGGATAGAATTGATTTTTATAACAAACATAACAACAACATCAACAGCATCTCATTTGTAGCAAAATATCAATACATACTTCATTGATAAAATTAATCTGAAAAATTTATATATTTTACAACATCAGAAGAACATATCAAACATATAGTTAAATTAAGAATAATGCTGATTAATTCCATCTCTATTTACCTTACACAAAACTTTCTTTTTTCATCAGAATTAGATTACTATTAATACACCAACATACCTGTAAAACACAAAATAAATTTTTCATATATACTTCAATTGTATTATCATAAAGTATGCTTTATCAATCAAACTAATTAAAGTAGAATAAGTAAGTAATAAAATATTGCCTTACACGTGGGTCATTCTAAAAGAAAAGAACATTTTGATCTGACAAACGTTCAGTTCTTCCACCACCCTCAACTGCTGCATCATGAACCTTCCCATGTTTTTGCGCCAGTCTGATGCTAACAGCGAGCCACAACGATCATTTACTGTTTACAGTGTGACTTTGAAATGTGTGACAAAATTAAAGATCCTGCGAATTGTGAGTTCATAGTGTAATACACTTTTTGAATGTGAAAAAAGTCTGCCCTTTCGAAATTTACAGACAGATAACCAAGGTTTATGGTAATGTGACAAATGAAGCTTCAGTTTGAAACAAACTGTAGGGATTAATGTCCAGAGGCATTGTGTCTCTTCAGGATAAAGCACGTCCGCATGCTGCTGCATTCATGAAGAACTTGCTTCAGCAGTTTAAATGGTAAGTGAAGACATTATTAAAATATCCAATAAACTGAGATTAAAAAATAAGTATTAAGAGAGAATTTTGAGAGACTGTATGGTAAGAATGTATGACATGCACTCTCCCATTTTGCCATTATGTGAGTAAATATTCATGGAGTAAATATGATTTGATCCTACTTGTATACTTTCCTCCAACTAACACACATGATAGAAGCAATCTGTATCACGTGACAAAGACTGATCCATCTGAAACAAAAAGTAGATGCTGGCCACCTCATTTTCCAAATCTTAATCCATATGATTTTTGATTGTAGGGAGATTTAAAAAGTGTGGTTTATTGAGAACATTCTGCAACTTTGGCAGTCTTGAAAGCATCTCAGAGAATCAATTACAGTTGGCTATTGAATACATTATTCCTTGCCTTCAGGTTTTAAACCTTCAGAATGGGGACCACATTGAGTAGTATTTTCTGTATCACTAAGGTCTCTATAACATACTTGTGGCTTTTAATGCCAAAAGTGCCATAGTGGTGAATTTCAATACTAATTTTTTGTGTGAATGTCTTCTGCATGTCTTGAAATGTCAGCATGCCAGATTTGGTTGCATTTGGACTGCTAAATATCTCTTCACAGTATTAAATAGGAATACTTTAACAGTCTAGTATGGCCCAAATAGCTCAGTATAATGAAGTTACAACTGTGATTAAGCTTTCAGTATGAAATAAAGGCAGAAAACAACAAAATCATAAATATTCATCTATTTTATAGTGTGTTTGAAAAGTTACTGTGCAGTGGAAAAGGTTTAAGATTTAATAATAATAAAAAATTTTATGTACAATATTGCAGTTTTTCCTATAGCAAATACTGAAATGCTCTCCAGAAGCCCCAAAATCTGGGGAATGAGGTCCAGAGACCTAGCAGGCCAGATTCCACAGAAGATTATATGATCAGCAAAGATGTCTTCTAAAAATGGTGGTTCGAAAACCAGAACACTGGTGTAATCAAAAGTTTGAAAGGATTTTATAAAAGATTTATACTTTTGCATTTAATCCATCAAAAAGAACAGAATTTTAATGAGATATCAATATTAGCTGCCATAAATTTGTTAAATGACGCATGGAACAAAGTTACTTCAACAACCATATTGAATTGTTTCAAAAAACTAAAATTAAATACAAATGAAATTTCAATGTTAGACGATGGTGATAGAAACTAAGAAAGCAATGTACCTTTATCTGAAAGGTTGCGATGTAACAACATTAATGATTTTAATAATGACATCGATGAATTTTTACAAGTTGATGACAATTTGAGTGGAGAGTGACATCATAGAAGCTATATTGAATAAAGACAATGGTAATGATGATGAATGTGATGATAATATGATAAGTGAAAGTGAATCAAAACTAGTACTGGCAATTTCTGAAGCTCAAGAGGCAATGGAACACGTGGTATGAAGAAATTTCAGGACATACAGAAGACATGAAACAATTAATGAGACATTCAACACAGTGAGAACTTTAAGAAGAAATTTGAAAAATATAAAAGTGAAATCTTTAAAGCAATCATCAATTTTAAGATTTGTAGATAAAAAGACTAACTGAAATCAGGCATATTACTAACTAGTATCTATATATTAATTGAAAGAGGGTTTCAGTTTGTCCAAATCAGTATATATCAGTATGTCTGAAACAGCTGGTAGCTAAAAATATAATTCGAGTATCAAATTAAAGCCCTTTCCCTGTAGATGATGTCACTGAAGAGAGATATGAAAAAAGTGCAATGGTTCAGGCTTGGCAGAGTGGCAAAGGTACTGTACAATGTTATGTCTATGGGATAAACATGTCAGGGTCCCTATCTGTTAACTTCAGCCCGAGCAATTTTTTTGTGTTTTGCAGTTTCATTATTGTAAATACTGAGATCAATAAACGTACTGTACATTTTAGTTACTAAGACTAATGATTTTATCACCCTCTCCAACTCAACCTCACCAATCCCCACCCCCTTAACACCTCAAGCAATGCCAGGCACATGCAGCTAGTTATCTTTAATTATGAAAAATAAATTGTTTTAATATTACTAATATTGTAGTTTATCTAAACATATTAATAAAAATAGTATAATGCAATTATATAATTTTTTTTTTGTTTTTTGAATCTATCAACTTATTTAAGTAAGTAAAATAATATAAGAATTAAAATTATTTTTTAATTCTAAATAAGAATTAAAAAATTGAAGATAGATTTCACTAATTATTAGTAGTGTAGCTATATATTTTGTCACCTATGGGGCACCTCCTACATCTAAGGGCAGCCATTTGTTTTCCCCCTAGATATGTCACTGCTCTTCACAAATATAACAAATTTTTACAAATAAGCAAGGAAATTTTGTCAATCCCTTAGTGTTCATTATGACCAAGTTTGATTGTACAGTGGGTGATCGGTTAACGAACATAATCCATTCCAAGACTTTGTTCACTATCCGAATTGTTCATTAACCGATTATCGATTTACCATAGGTTTCTATGAGAATTTAATTAATTCGTTCTGGAGACTCCCCAAAATAAAAAATATATACTTTCTTACTATGTTTATTTATATGTAATAATAAAAATACATACACACACAGTCTTGCATTTTTATTAGTCATGTTTTTTTCGTTTGAAATGGTTAAAGAATCTGTCTAATGTTGAATGCTTTTCTCTCTTCTTCAGGATTTTTCGTAAGTAATTAATAGCATTGTAATTGTAGAAATCCCCAAGCCTCAACCTGGTTTAGATGCCATTCTAAGAACGTTGTTCTGACATCCTCCCACTTTTTCAAAGGATCTTTAATAACAAATATCGGCATTAATCCTCTTTTTCAGAAGAAAACATATCTTGCTGAGATTCTTGATGTTCTTCATTCAAGAGTTCTTGGCGTTCTTCTGTCGTCAGATCCATTTCAAGTTCCATTATGAACTCTTCGATGTTCTTTATTTCTCAGATGTGATTTTTGTTACTCCTTTAGCTGCTTGAGTCTTCTTGATTATACAGTATTTTTCTTAAATAAGATTGAACTGCGGCCTACTGTAGACCTGTTCACGCCATACTGCCCAGCAACATTAGGCATCTTCTGCTCACTTTCTACCTTTGCTATTATACTCTCACCTTTTGAAAAGAAAAAAAAACAGATGCAAAACTTAACTTGTGCCTACCCGACAGTCTCGCAAATACATAAAAGATTTTGTCAGAAAAATAAAAGGCTGGAATTACAAGGAAGAGTTTCAAAGTTCGGAGGAAAACTATCTAATCGGTATATACCGGCTTGAGCGTCGATGTCGATGTCAACGTCTCCCACACTCCGAAAAGTTTCGAATTGTTGCCCGAAGACAAGGGAAGACCAATCGGTATTCGTTATTTTATGTCACTTTTTCTTGTGTTTGTTCTGTGAGGTGTTTGTTGTCCGAACATAAAAATCTTTCGCTAAAGTGTTCGTTATCCGATTTGTTTGTTATCTGATCTGTTCATTAACCGATCACCCACTGTATTTCTTTTTTATAATTATGTGTTAGCAAAAATTAAATTATTTTCATATAAAATATAACCTAAGATTACATAACTTGTATAAAGTCTGAGAAAGACATTACTTTGTCTTTTTTCCCACAATAATAATGATAAAGTATCAAACTGAAAAATACAGATACATATTGAAATTAACTGTAATTAACAATTTCATTTTTAATGTGAGGAAGAAGTGTGCTTTTTTTTCTTTCTTACTAAGAGATAAATTGAATTTTATTTAGTTATAAATTGAAAGTCTGGAAAAATACACATATTTTAACATAATAACATTATTTTGTATATTATATCAATTTTGCCTGTGGTTTAATTCTTGTTTTTCATTGAAAAATAAAATTTATCACTTGGTAACATTAAAGTTAACTGAAGTATTTGAAAATACAAATGCATTTACATTTTAGTNGAACACGCGTGCCACCTTCATATTTCTCAACAATCTCTTTTTTCAGTTCCGTTGTGATTCTAGTCATTTTTTTATTTTTCTGTTGCCCTTTTGCAATTCATGATTAATAAAAATAATAAAATGTTACTTACAAATTAAAATCAGAAGAAATTTAACAAAGTTATAAACCGTAGCACCGCGAACGTCTAGTCTAGTGTAGTACACCGATAGTGCTACTTGTTGATAGATGGCGCATATAATTGAATTAAGTCGTATACCGAGCAAAATTTGTTTCGTCCAAACAGGACGTATTCTGAATTGGACGTACTCTAAAGCAGACGTATACCGAGGTTCCACTGTATAATAAAATTATATTAAAAGTTCAGTTGATTTTTAACAAAACAAAGTATTTTCAAATAAAAATTTACATCCCTAGAAACAAAAATTTCAAATCAAGTAATATGAAATTATAAAAAATTTTGACATCTTTTTCTAAAATTAATATTTAATTCATTATTTATTTTTATTAAAAGTATGAATACATTCACAAATATAGAACATACAGTAGAGCGTCGTTTATCCGAAAGTCAGTTATCCGAAAGAATTCCAGTTGGCAAATTTAAATTTTTGCTAGTGCTGTGGCGCTGCAATCTCTGGCTATGTCTTGGGCTACTCAAATATTTTACGTTTTTGATACTAAATTAAGTTCTGAAGTATATTTTTTTATTGTTTTTATATTTTTCAATATATTTATTTTGTTTGTACAAAATAAACAAATAATTTTTAACAATACAATAGTCTTCGTTAGGCTTAACATCGATCAAAATTCAACGCGAATTGACATGCAACGGAGAGAAATTTTAACATGGGGTAAATTAATATATTTTTCCGTACATGATTCGTTAACTGAAAAATAAGTTATCCGAACAATCCCAGTCCCCAATTGATTCGGATAAACGACGCTCTACTGTATTTATAA
>NW_019385887.1:39831-45640 GCF_000671375.1 Centruroides sculpturatus | reverse complement strand
CGTAATCCCACTATATACAGAATGTTAAGGAATGACAAGGGGGATTATGAAAGCAACTCCTTAACAGGAATATACTCGATACCGCTAAGAGACAGCAGGTTCAACTCTAACTTAGTATATATAGGCGCAACATTGAGGAATTTGAAAAAAAGAATCCATGAACATAAGCTTTCAGTGAACAAAACAATTGACAGCACGATCCTTGCCACTTATGCTAAACAACAAGGCATTACTGTTTTCTGGGACCAGGCCTCTATAATAAAAGCCACTACATCTAAACACGCGATAAAACATCTCGAAAAGCTGGAAATCCACAGGGCACAGAAGACAGCACAGTGTATCAACTATAGAGATGCCGACGGGCTTTCGTCCGCTTGGAAATCTTTTTGCGACGAATTGGCATAATCTATATAAAAGGCTTAATCAGGCTTAGGATGATCGATGATAGATATTTTATTTATTTGTTTATTTGTTATTATCATTATTGTTTATTAAGTACACGAAAATTTATATATAGCACTTTCGTTTGTAACACGTTACATTTTTATTTTTATTTTTTATTTTTTTACATAACCGTTAATTGGAATTCCCGTTGCGTAATTTTTCGAATTTCATATTTCGAATTTATAGAATTAACTGAGGATGAACGCTTAATGCGTTTGAAAACGTTTTTAAGTTATTAAAGAATTTTGCTGGATAGATAAATGGTTTTTATTTTTATAGATTTTATTCTCCAGTAAGCAAGTATACTATTATAGTCATGATTATTATTTTAAAAAGTTTACGTTAGGCTTAACATTGACGAAAATTCAACGCAAAGCAACACGCAACGGAGAAAAATTTCAGGATGGGATAGGTTAATATATTTTTTCGTACATAATCGGTTATCTGAAAAATAAGTTATCCGAACAACCTCAGTCCCCAATTGATTCGGATAAATGACGCTCTACTGTATTATTAAAATTCTACATAATGTTTAATATCAACTAAACTTCTCCACACAACAGTTAAAAGCATATTACTTTAAATTTAAATGTAAAATAATAATCATTAAAAAATTTATGTGGTATAATTTATAAATTTAACACTGTTATAAATTTAATTACTTATTTAAAAAAAAATTACAATTATAAAAACAATTTTATAAAAATTTACCTTTTGTACTTTTATTTAGCCTTTCTCATTCAAACTGCATTTTTGAATAAAATTTTCTTTTAAATAATTAAATTTGAATATTATTCCATGATATATCACAAATAAGATTACATAGTTCTGTGAATCCTAAATTTTCCAAAATATGCATTGATCTCTTTTTAATTGATTCAAACTGTTCAGATAAGCATTTCAAATTTGCATCAACTAATTCTTTAGTTTCTAAGTCTGAATCTGTTTCTTTTGTAACATCCTTTACTTCAGAACTACTTCCAGCTTGTTCAGGATTCTTTTTTGAATCCAATTCAGCTTCACCTAAAGTATTATCTTTTTCTGGCAGAAGTAATTCATCATTTTGTTTGCTTTCATTTTTCTTTTTTGTTGCAATAGATGCTTTATTTAATTCTAAAATATCTTTTTCTAATCCAAGAAGTTCTTTTGTGATGTGATTTATTTCTTGTGCATCAATTAAACTATTTTGAAATAAGTACTCTCTTAATGCTCTATATAAAAGATAAGTAAATATATAAATATAAGAAAATAAATTATATTAAAAATATCAAAAAATATTAATTACAGAAATATAAAATTTATAATAAAATTCTATTCAAAAATTTCAATATGTTCAATTTTATTTTAAAATGCAATATAAAATTAAATCACAAAATTTTAAAATTGAACTTATTAAAAACTATTAACATTTCAAATTTGAATAAATTAACTTAATTATATAATAATTTATTTTCACTCTAATTAATAAATATTTATTTAGGATATTTCAAAAATATAACTTTATAAATGAAAAGATTTTTCCATAGTTAAAAATTCAATTTTATATGAATTACCAATGTACAGTACATTCATAATTTTCCAAAATAAATTTTTCATATTTTATACATCAATGACAGTCTTATATATCTAGAGATGGTTGAATGCCAAGTGGTTAAATTTTATAAAAATATTTACATTGTTTAGAAAATAAAAACAAAAACACCAGAAAAAAATCTGAAATGGCCATACTGCTGTACTATTATGTTATTGAAGTTTTCATACAGATTCAAAGTAATCTAGAACAAACTTTTTCCAAAAGTGAATCAAAATTGGATTTGAATACTTAAAAAATAAAATTTGTTAGCAGATTTTGTTAACTTTTTAATTTGACATTCAGGACAGCTTTAAGATTCTGCTTTCACACTGCATGTGCAAAGTTTTGGAATTTATCAAATATTGTTTTTTTATAATTTATAAAAACCTAATTCCTTCTAAACATTCAATATGCATACCTTGAAATCATCATGTAAATCACAGACTCACCATCACTAATCAAGAATAAAATAACTGTTTAAAATAATTTCAACATTTAGGATAATTTCAGGAATGATTTACAAAGTAGGAAATATGAAATGAAAAACCATTTAAAAAATCCAGAAATGAGTTACTTAACTTTCCCTGCTACATTTGGTGGCACCATCTGTTATCATATTTGGCTTTGTATGAAAACATTGTGCTTTGGGATGATGATATATATGTAATTGTATTTTATTTAAAAACTTTTTTACATTTTTAACTATTATAAAATGGCAAAAAACTTAATTTTGAGGGTATGCATGGGTTCTTTTAAAAAATTATAAATGCTAATAACGAGTAAAATCATCATTAAGACCCACTCGAGATATGACACAACTCCCTTTATCTCCTCACCCCTTTGACTTTTAACCACCAAAATTTAATAGCATCAATCCCACTAATACACAAACCTCCCTGCAAAATTTCAGAAAATTTCGACAAAAAGCAGAGAAGTTATTAAGCTTCAAAGATGGTGAACAAAATCATGCCCCCCACACAAACATCCATACATACAAAAAAACCCCCAAATTTTTTCGCATTTCTTGCATTTCAAGGTTCTCTGTGTCNGTTTTAAAAAAAAAAAAGCAATCATTATTCAAATGTAAAATATTTTATTATTCATGTTGTTTTGATATGGGTATTCTTAATATTTTACTATAAAAAAGATCTTTAATATTTTTTTATAAGATTTATATTCTACTATTACAGCAATCTAAGATTTATATTCCAATTAATTTTCTCTTAGTAGAATATTGTAAATATTACATACCTCATAACTCCTCTAATCATTGCAATAGGAAAACTTTGTTGATAACCTTTAGCATAACCCATATTAAAACCATTCTGCTGTTTTTCTTCTTGACCTTCTACAATACCATCTCTAAAGCCATCCTGAAAAATTTTAAGTTTTTAGTAGAAACAAAAATGCAATTTTAAAATATATATTATTTATTTATTTAAAATTGTATTATTATATAAACTGAATTTATTAATATGTATATATACATATAGTAATTAATAATACCTCCATTTATCATTTATGAATGTACTGTAATTGGTTCCATGAAAATTGCATAAATGGAGCCCTGGAACCATGTCACAAAAAAAACATAACTCCACTTTAATGCTTAATTAATAATATGGGACCTTTAAGTGGTAGAATAATAAACTCTTAAGTAAAATAAAGTACATGTAATAAACTTTCAGAATTTGTAATTTATTTTGTGAGGTCATCGATCTGTGCATAAAAGAAGGATGTCTGAGCAATGCCAATTCGTATGTGGGAACATTAGATACAGAGACAACTCTCCAGTTACAAACAATTAATCCAGTTTATTGCAACTAAAAATGTAAGCTTACAGCTACAACAGTCAACAAACTATATTCCTATTTGATTCTTCTCTCGAAGAGTGAATGTCCTACGATAACTATTCTTTCAAGTTCCATTTGGAAAGTTGAAGGCCCCGGGGCGTTGGAGGGAGAAAGTCCATCACAAAGTCAAGGTGTAATCCTGATTGATGTCAGAATGCAGAGGTGATTTCCTTTTCAGCATATGGTGCTGCACAATAAGATGATGGGGAGAAGCTCCAAAGTCCTTGGAATTGTCATTTTTATAATTTTTTTCAGGTCCCAGATTGACCACTTCAATTGGTTGTTTTTACTCATCTCCACTTTCTAATTGGTTGTTGATCATTATTAAGTATAACAAGATTGGAACCTTGACAAGTTAAAAAATTGTCTGTCAATTCAATCCCAATCAAAGATGGTTGATCTTGGGACTTACATTCTTCTATTGTTTTAACACGAAAAGTACTCTTTTTTTTCTTATAATTCCTTTTAAACATGCCCTTTTATGGACATGAAATTTCTGCCTTTTTATTTGAACAATTTTATTTTTTTTTTTTTAATCTTTGTTTTCTTTTTCTTTTACAAGAAAACAAAATTTTGTTTTGTGTGGTTCTGATCCACTTCCAGAGCCTCATATTTTATTCTTATTGATAAAGATGAAAAATATTTTGGTCATAATAAAGGTTATATACATTTTGACACAACAGATGTTAAACTGTGCCTATCTATTGTGTTTGTTATAGTTAAGTAACAAACCACAATAGATAGGCCCAGTTCAGATAAGTGAAATTTCTGTAGAATGGCAGACACAGTTATCAGTTACACAAGTTGCTATGGTATATTAATTTAAATGTAATAATTCACATTTGACAAAGTTTATGGCTGTGGAATGTTGCCATTTGCCAGCTGCATTGCTCATAGTGGAATATACACCACATGGTAGCCACAGATTAGCTATGGGCTATTACAATGTACCAAATAATTCACAAGTGGAAGCAGCAGTTGTGCAGTGTGTGTAGTAGTGATGTGCTGGATATCCGTATCCATATCTGCGGATATCCGAGGAAAAAAAAGATCCGTATCCGTTACTTTTTAGCGGATCTTCTAACGGATCTTTTATCTTAATGAATTTCATTACTTATATGAAATTTTAAAGATAGGTAGCAATAGCACATTCGTCATTCACTATTGTAAAATATTTCCATATTACACTACTAAACTTTTTTGTCGACATTGTTTTTATTTTAATTTAACTCAACACTCCAAAAACACAAACGTAATCTATACTATCGCGTGTCACACTAGCCACAAACCAGTGTTTCCCAATGTGGGGCCAACGCCCCACAGGGGGCAATTGGATTGCTAAGGAGGGCAATTCGAAAATGGACTTGTCCAGAGTTTAAGTTAACGGTATAGCTGCTGTATATGTTAGGGAGACAAGAATTTTAGAAAGGCTTACGTGGGGCATAGCACAAAAAAGATTGGGAAACACTGCACTAAACTATTGTGGCGGTACGCTATATTTTTGTAAATACAGTATTAATTTTAGTTTAGTTTCGTTTCTTCTTTCTACCCTTTGTTCTATTGTTCTATTTTGTTCTAGAACATTCTTATCTATTCCCTGTCCCTTGGGTGGGATGAGCAGTTCCTAGAAATTTGAGGAGCAAAGGTGTAAGCAGGAGCCGGAGAAAAAAGAGAAGTGACGTAGCAGGTCATTCGTAAACCGGATGGCAGAGTGTATGGACGAGGTGAGAATACTGGGAGTCGTATTTTCAACGACCGGATAGTTCAGAAATAAGTTCAGAAAAAAGATCCTGTTTTAAGGTCGTATTGACGACTGTGGAAGGAAAAATCCTAATTATTGTAAAAGAGAACTGGCCAGTTATAGGAGAAGGACGTGTGTTATCCCACCCAACAGTACGCATAAAGAAACAAGCCGAAAAAAGGGACAAAACCCCAGATA
>NW_019385887.1:0-39744 GCF_000671375.1 Centruroides sculpturatus | reverse complement strand
ATTAATATTAATAAGAGATGGCGCCTAACGCTTACCTCTAGTGCCAAATTAATTACGTAATTTATTTAGTAATTAGCCTTAAAACTAGCCCGATGGATTTACGGCATATGTTTGGTGATTAGCTATATTACATCGGGTTTAGCGATGTTTATATATATTACGCCTTGCCGGGGCTTGCGATGGCCGGTTGAGTGCCTTATAGGAGTAGGACGTGGGCACTGAATGTGTCCCCAGCCGGCATTGTAATAACCGTCGATGGTTACATAGTTATACGCTGGAAGAGGAGATCGGATCGGAGGTCCGGATAGCGTAACTGGCAACGCATCTGCACGGTAAGCAGGAGTTGTGGGTTCGAGTCCCGCTCCGGGCCGATTTTTTCTCCCAGCGGTTCCAAATTATTTAAATTAATTAATATATTTATAATTATTAATTTTAATAAGAGATGGCGCCTAACGCTTACCTCTAGTGCCAAATTAATTATGTAATTTATTTAGAATTTAGCATTAAAAATAGCCCGATTAATTTATGGCATTCGGTTGGTGTCTTATTATGTTAGTTTTAAGGTTCCGGGTTATATTGTCGCGATCGGGATCTGTATTGTACACGTGCTTTGGGTACAGCAAACTATTATTATCGCTGTAATTTCGCATGCTACTGTTTGTACTGTGAAGTTGGAATCCCCCGAAATAGAATTTGTATAAAGACGTGAAATAGTTTAATTGGAAAATTATATCAACTTTTGTTACTTTATCCTGTCTGCCTTTGTGGTTAATTCTAATTTAGCACACTTTCACACTATAAATAAAAACACGCGCAGTTCAAGTCAAAACAGGTCACGTTATTAACGCAAAGCGTCAACTATCGGTCCGAGGTCACACGTACCGGCGCCAACTGAGTACGAAAGTAGAGATCCGTATCCGCGGATATACATTTTTAACGATCCGGCACATCACTAGTGTGTAGTCATCATATCTGCCTAATGGTGAATTTGGAAAGTGTAGTATGGACTTATGCTACCCCAACTTACACGAACCTGGAGTTATGCAATTTTCAAATCTCGTCAATTCGTCTTCTGTTTGAGCACCATGCAACTCTTGATTACTCACCCCCCGCACTATTGTTCAGCTTGCATGTTTGGACATGTCGTGCAGAATCGACACATAGCTACAATTTATTTTGTGTTATTTATTTCTGTGTTTGTTATATCTGTGTTTATTATTATATAGAGACTCTATATGGTGATTTCTTGTAACCATGAACAAATCAAAAGATGAGATAAGATTAACGAGAACATTTATTAGCTTACATACATCTGACTTTGATTTTACACAAATTGCAAAATTATACCCCGACTTACGCAAATCCGACTTACACAGTTATCACTCGGTCCCACCTATTGCGTAAGTTCAGGGTATTACTGTACTAGAAAAATTCTCAATCTGACATGGATAAAATTCATCAAAGTTCAGAAATGAGAAGATGAATCGAAATTTTTTAATTACTTCTTAATTACAGAGGGTTGATTGCATTACATAATGTCAAATTAAGAGCCTATAAAGTAACCTAAATGCTATGGCGCCAGTTTTGATTATGCTCGATCTGATGGCCATGTCATGAAACTATAGCCCTACATCAAAGTTGCCACTGTAGAAGATTTCTTTAAAGAACATTCATGTCCAAATGGTCCCAATCCTCCTTACAGGCTTTCCATAACCCTGCCATTGTTTTTGGATGACAGCTCGTTTCAATAGATCAAATGCCAAATAGACCCAGAGCTCGTTTCAATAGACCAAATGCACAGTAGTCCACTGGAGTTGCGTCGGGTGACTTCATGGGAATGTCATCGAAAGGGATGATATGGATTCCCATTTCCTGTTCCAATACATGGGTGAAATATCAGGTTGATTTGGAGATATGACTGGTAGCTTTGTCTTGATGCACCTATACATTTGTTTGGTCATTTTGGTACAAAGTAGGGATTTCTTCATGGTATAGAAATTCCATAACTTTAGTCTGGTAGTACGATGAATTAATTTTAATGTTTTTTCCTTGAAATTAATGTAATGGTTTTCTGATTTGAATATCTCGAGAGCTTCCAGTGTCCTGATTTGGTTGTTATGCTTAGATTGTTGTAAAATGGAAGCCTTGTCTAGATAGGCTTGAACGTCATTGTCTGGCATAGGGTGGCATATCACCCTAGCCATGTATGCCACAGTCAATGACATTCTTGAGATATTCAAATCGGAAAAGAGGGGCCATTGCATTAATTTCAAGTAAAAAAAACAATTATCTTATGCCTGGCAATCTTTATACCAACAAGAACAGCCTATTTAAAAATTATTTTATTAAAATTTAAAATATTTTTATTTATACGTTTTTTTGAATGATCTTAAGAATGTTCCATTACCACATTCCATTTGAAAGCTTTTTAACCTGAAGATGATCTGTGCAGATCGAAAATGTTCGTGTTTGCATAAAAATATCCTGGAATTTCTTTTCAGGTTCAAATGTGTATTGTTTTTATGTTAATTAATATATTCCAGGCTTACAGTGTTCGAGCTATTGTGAAGATTTCAATTTAAATAAAACAATTTTGTAAATTTTCAGATAGGTTTGATTAAAGTCTTTTCTGCTTCAGTATCTTTAATTATTAAATTTGTTGTTCACATGAAGTTTGATAGTTACATTATTTAAAATTAACATTGTTTGCATAAGTAAAAAATATACATTTATGGAGCAGTTTTTTTACTTTTTTTAAAACATATTTTTTTTAAAAAACTTTTTAGAAAATTAAACTTTAAAGGTTAAGAAAATGCAGTTATAGTTAAAAAAAAACACCAGTTATCTAATTTGTCTTAACCTTTAGTTTTAATTTTTTAAGATGTTTTAGCATTCTCTGATCAATCTCTGAAGATATAATCATTGGCTGAAAAATTTTGATACTGAAACAAATATCAGTAAAATTATAATAAATGAATTAATGAAGAAATCTATCATTGATCTTTGACCTTTCAATCAAGCAGTAAGATAACAGTCTTGGATAATTGAAAATTATATATAAATTTCTTATTAATTTAATTCTCACTTGACAAAAGATTATTACTATTACAATAGTTACAACATCACCTGCCGAAAACATTAGCGACATACCTGGCATCACAAGATTCTAAATCATTTACAGTAAAATGTAATTATTCCGACATAAAATCTTCAAAACACATTCAAATTTTTCTGCTTTAGTGACATAACTAAACGTAAAAAAATTACATACTAATTTGAAACACAAGAAAAACTATCCTGCTAAAATACCTCGAAAGAAAAAAAAAATTTTTCAATAATTGGATAACTCAGGTAAAATTGCAGTTCTGAATGAGGGGTTTCGACCCCAAATTTTAGACTCTCACGTATCAAAGGTCACATGTAGACCATCGAACACGTGACCTTTGACTTTATTTTTACTTATAAGATCATCGTCTACAGCTCTGATAAGGTCGTAACCGCCTCATTCATAGCTGTATTTGTACGAATGGTTGAGTAGGAATGAAAAATTGAAGTTTCGACAGAAATTACGAAAGCAATTATATCACTGATGTTCTCAGCAGGCGATATTAAAATCACAAAGTCGTAGTTCTCCATACGAATTCCGAAAGTACGATTATAGCAGCGATACCTTCATGCATGCGTCTGTTATTTTCCTCCAAGATACTTCATCAACTATTTTCATGTCTCCAAATTCATCAAAAACATCATCTATATCTTTACTCATTTTATTCACGAGCGTCCAATTTAATCCTTTTCAAATTTATCAGAGTAAATTGTCTGCCAAATTTCGCACAAAAATCTTCCAAATATAGCCAAATTGCGCCATAAAGGAAAAAAAAATATATGCTTAAGTTGTAAAAAATTACTTGTGATTCTGATTTATTTAAAAAATTAGATAATTTTTCAGATTCAACTATAAAACTTATATATAATTGAGTTCGTTTATGAATATATAATTACTATTCAGAAATATTTGTTTAGTTAAGTTGCGGCAAAGCGACATTTGGGCGATCTGCCTAAGGGGATGCCTTCCGGGAGGTCTTTTTAAGGATAAGTGGCCCCTATTCAGGCATTACAGACGTGGAGAAAACTCGGAAAATCCACCTGGCCAGGCGCGAAACCACGACCGAACTCCCAGTGTTTAGGGAATGGAACCGCTTTGCCACTGGTGGGCCTCCTATTCAGAAATGAAAAACTCGAGTTGTTAGATTAGGAAAATCAAATACTGTACTTTTATAGTTTTCACAGTTTAAAGCGATATATACGAGAAGTAGGTGCAATCGGAGTAGTATTGAGGGGAATAACGCTTTAGGTGAGATCATGGTGGCACCAACAGCAATACAGAGAGTGGAATCAGGACTGAGAAGTAAAAAGATTGTGGACTTTGGTTCTTGTCCACAGTTAACCATTAGGAATTAGAAAGCGTCTTAAAAGATTATAGATTATCTAAGGTTATTCTGTTCATCACAGGGTACGAAACAAATGGATATCATAGGATCGTTATGAGGAAGGGTGGCTCTCGAAACTCCATGCCGCCGTGTAGGATACTCCTAGCCCTAAAGTCTAAGATAGACGAAATACACCTTGGTCCATCCAATAAAATATTATACACAATTTCTGTACCGAAAAAGTGAATTTCGTGATACCGCGTCGGTTTCGTAAACCGAAAATTCGAGGTTCGAATTCCTGCCCAGCCTTTTAAGGAATCCGGTTTTTTTATTATTCGAAAGTTTTGATTATAATCATTGTTTCTAGTCGTAGAAATTGAGTCCTCATCTTTCGTTTTGTTAGAGTTTTTTTTAGCTTTTTTGCCCTGTGGGCACTAACAAGTAAGAAGGCATCTTTTTAGCAACCCATTATGGGTTCGGCCAGGCATACAATAGGGCTGCCGAGACGTGAGAGACGGGGTCGACATTTCCGCTCGGACCCACCAGCTGAAAACTTCCTGGAAATTTTTAGTCCCATTTGGGTTCCCCAGAGCGATAGGCTGCTACCTTGATCGCTCGGCCATCCAGCCAACAAAATTTCGTTGGAGTTGAGTTACTTCAAAGTCCGATTAATTTAGACTGTTATCTTGTTAATATAAATCCATTTTAAAACGAATAAAATATATTTTTTATCTTTATTTGGCTTACTATAATTTTATTACAGAATTACTATATATCCACATTTTGTTCAGTATCGCGATTTAAGTGCAAATTTGCACCCAAAATTTGAAAGGAGTAATTTTTAATTCCTTAGTAAAATTAACTAAAATAAACAATGTATAAAATCTTGATCTCTATACAATTTTCTACCGCTTGATTTTCAATTTCTGTAAGAAATTGGCCCGTTTAGGTGTTGAAGAGGTGAGAAAGCCCAAAAAAAAAATTCACGGGGGAAGTCCATTGATCAGGCAAATCTTATTAAATCAATTAAGAAAAAGTTCACGGTAAAGTTATTTGATCGTGTTTTATTGGTGAACCAATCGTAAAACAAAGTCACCTGTATACTATTTTTCTTCGTTTTCGATTATTCCAAAAAATTTTGTCTAAAAATTTAGATAGATTGATGCATTTAGTTGAATAAACGGATAACAGAGCAGATTAAGAAATATGCCTGCATTTTAAGGGAGTATCATTCAAATCCGATCGGATCCTGGAAAATTCTTAAGTGTACGTTCGGTGTTAAAAGAATACACAAAAATGTAATAAATAAAATGTGCATGGGAACAACAGTTTTTAATTACGGTATTTCTCAATTAATTTTTAGAAATAATATTTTATTTTATTTTTGATTCTTTCCCTCGGTAATTAAGGCCTTTTTATTCATATCTTTATGGGTTCGGCTGTGTTCACAATAGGAGCGGCTAGGTGGTTAAGGACAAGGTCTGACATATCCGGAACACAACCATTCCTGGGATTGTTCGCTCGAGTTCGATCTCGGATCTCCGAGAGATATAAGCTGATTTGTAAACCGCCTCGGCCATTTGGCAGTCATGACTACTTCGGTTAAACAAAAGCTGAAAAAATGCTTAGTGTTTAAACCATAACTTATTTATTTACTATATAAATTAAAATTTCATTCGGTGGGTTGATTGCTTGAAAATTTTGCATATAGAAATTTATAAACTGAAATGGTTTAATTTATAGGCACCAGAAACTGGCACTTTGAATCTATAATCATGGTAAGTCATAATTGAACCACTTGGGAATATAAAATGATATGTTCTCAATACAATTTTAGGGCTTATTTATACTTCAAAAATCGAGCGAGCGATTTACTCAATGCTTAATCAATGTATTTCTAATGTAGTCGTTTAATGTACTGTATGGTACTGTACCTCTAGTTACTATTTTGTTTCCGGAGCGGTTCAATTTAAAATGGAGTATAAAGTGTCTTTCAACCAACGAAAAAGCTTTCTTACAAAAGTTTGTTTATTTATTAGTAATCAACAGTTAAAATTAATAATTTAATAATTAATAATATTCGATGGTATAATCACGAAATATTTTCAATGAAGTAATAATTTTAACAAGAAACCGAATGCGTAAAGGCATGAGATGTTTTTGCACGATTTTTATGAAATTTTAAAATCTTGAAAACAATTTTTCAAAATTACAAACATATTTCAATTAGGTGAAAATAAAACTTGAATATTGTATACAGTATATATATATATAAAAGTAACAAAAAAATCTCTACGATTTTTTTGTTACTTTTTTTGTTCACATACCCGTTACCAGAGGGTACTGTAATACTGTTTTCAAGATTTCTATTTCTGCTACAGAAGTACTATCAGGAAATTATCTACTAAAAGTAGTTAATTTCCTGCTTTTCTAATTGTTTTTACACAATACATTACTATAATGTGCTTCTTGTATCACTAAAAATCAATTAAAAAAAACACGTTATCATCGAACTGATACAAATTTTAAATTAGTGTCATTTTTCCTTTATAAGCTTATAGTTTAACAAATAAGAAAATGATGAAAGGGATCAACAAATTTGTTTTTTTTTTTAACAATTCTAGTGTTTATATTTTAAACTCTGTAACATATACACTAAGATTTTTCTTTAATTAATTATTTAGGATAGATAAATTAAAGGGCTTTATATATTTAAAATGACACAAAAATAGATATAAATTTAACAAAATTTTAAAACGAATTAATTAATCGAAAAAACAACAATACTTAAAATATTTAACTATCAAATTCAAATTTAAATAACTATAAAATTTTATCTCAGAATTTAATAATATATTATTAATAAATTTTAAAATAGAAAGTGAATATATGCAAATTAGTTCTTATATGTCTTGTTTGCAATAAAGGAATTCAAGAACTTTTTCTGATTAAAAGTAGCAAGAATAGAATCACCAAACGTTCAATGTTTACCAATCAATATAAATAATATGGATATTTCTCTCCATCCTTTTAGTAGAAAATTACTTCAATGTAATTTTTTTTGTTTTTTAATATGAAAGCAAATACAAAATATTTAGCCTAAGAGTTTTTCTACACTTAGTCACGTACAGTATATGCTTATTGTGTAATTTAAAATACATAAAAATTTTAAAATAATTATAAATTAATTTTTATTAACTTAAAAGTGTGTACTGGATTAAAATAATAATAATAATCTTTCAAATATTATCAGTTACTCTGCGATATTAAAATCTATTCAAATAAGACTGAAAGAAGTGACTTATTTTGAAATTTAAAACATTTTAAACAAAGAAACAAGTTATACAGGATAACTGCAAACCTTTTTGATCTTAAAATATATATTCCGTCATTTGGCTTTCGACGAAGATGATTATAATAAACATTTATAACGAAACAGAAACTTACATAATAGACAAGAATTAATGCAACGTTGGAAATTTTACTGAGATCTAATATTTAATCAGTGTAATTTAATAATTGCATATAACTTCATTATTTATGCGATTATATACAAATTACATCTATAACATATTATTAGATTTCAGAATCTTAATGAGTTTATGTTTTATTATATATCTTAAACATAATTCATCCTTAAAAATCTCATTAAATATCTTCCTTATATGTATCATGAATTAAATATAATGCACCTAAAGTAGGTCTAATTTTAAAGTGAGGAAGATTAAGAGGGAACAAAGGTTTTTATATAACAAAACAATGAATCTTACAAGTTAATCTAGCTACCAAATAGTTAGTTATTGTGTACATGGATTAAACGGGACAGTAATGACCTAGAGAATTTCTGTTATTAAAATTTTAATGAAAAATGGCATAACCTAAATTTTATTTTTAAATAAAAACAGTTTTATTTATAAAATAATATCCTATTTTAACATAAGTGTATGTATGTATGTATGTATGTATGTATGTATGTATGTATATCACTGAATACCATCTAGTAACTTATTATTATACAAGGGGGTGCAAAAGTGGGTATACAGTTGTTACTATGGAAAAAAACATACAGGGAGAAAATAGGAAGAAAAACCATTTATTTTTATGTACAGATTAAATCACAAATAAAGAATACGAACTAATAAAAGATAATAAAAGTAATAATAATGAATACTAAACATTTGTATTTCTCAGATTCTCAACTGTATACCTACTTTTGCACCCCCTGTATTCATTTTATTCACTTTTATATTTTCAGAATTTATTAACATACTGTACAGTACATAATTCAAGAAATTATAATACATTAAAATATTTATTTCAATAATTTTTAAAATTTGTAAATGAAATGAATAAATTTTATCTGATTTTTTCCAAGAACTTTTCAAAATATCTCGTATTGCTATAGGAGATTAGTGTTAGAATAAGTGCACGAATATATTTATCGAATTTCTTTAAATTATTTCAAGGATATTTTCTCCGGGATAATATATTATAATATTTTTATTTTAACCAAGTTTTTCGCGTGATTTAAATTAAATTATTTATAGTTATGTTTGCTAAAGGTAATAATTTTTATGATTTCCACATGCTAGTTCTTATTATTAAATACACGTTTGTGATACAACTACCTGAAACGTGTTACACATATTAATAATACATTTGATAGATTATAGTTTCTTTCCTCGATTTACAGGTAAAACTAACTTTGTACTTTAAAATGTATTTTTTTTTATTTACATTGAACGTTATAAGTTAAATAATTAAGCATAAAAAACACATGTGAACATTTACAGAGAAAATTAAATCGTACGATAACCATGAAATTAACGATTTATTTTTTATATAAAAAAAAAGGTCGAGCAATTTCATTCTTCTTCCTCTAGATAATTCCTGTCAGTGAAAATTAAGTACAAAGAAATAAAACTCCTCTCTCAAATTTTCGAGGGATAAAAAGATGGTTCATTGTTTTAAATTTAATTTTATTTAAATATAAATTATTATTCTAATAAAAAATATAGTAAATGCTCATAGCTTTAAAAATATTACTATAAATATTCACTGTACTTTGTTACGTTTCAGAAAAAAACCAAAAATTATAAATAGGAAGAAACACTTTAATAAATAAACAATATTCAAGGATGAATCCTAATGAATAAACATGTCCATCCAGAAAATAACTCGGCATTGCAACAGATAAAATGTTTTGGGCCATTAAAAATGTACAAACAGTATGTTCTCTTTTGTCTTTAAAAAATAATAATAATAATAATTCAACTAAGAATTACATAAACGAAAACTTTTTCATGCAGTAAAAATGGATTTCTGTATAGTTTGTTAATTAAAAATCAAAGAATTATCTATCAATATTTAGTTTTATTATTTCGTTTAGCTTAGATTTGATTTCAACTTTCGTCTAAAAGTCCATTTAATTTAATTAATTTTTACTGTAACTTTGCATTAATCTCATTACAGAGTATTACAGTTACATAACAAAGTACAGTCAAATCTTTCGAATTTAATTCGTTCTTAAAAGTTGTTCGAAAACCGAAACAAAGTTTCCCATAAGAAACAATATAAAGTGGATTAAGTAGNAGCTAATTTTCTAGCAAGATAATGCTCTGTCGCACACACCTGGGGTTTGCCAGAAGTGTCTCCATCACATAGCACACTTCCGTACTTCCGTAGCCTGTCCGGTCTCCAAATATATCGACTATCGAGCATTTATGTGACCAGAAGAGATGCCAGCTTTGGCATCTGTGAGTACGAGGGATGTGGAGTGACATCCTTCGTACTCATTTGCCCGCAGATGTTGCAAATCTGTCGCAAGATCTATATGCTTCTATGTCCGACTGTATTTAAAACGGATCTCAATAATAAAAAAAGAATTATATTATTCCCATTTGAAGAACGTTATATACTACTGAATTATCTAAGAAATAGCACAATAGAAAACTTATCGAACATGTCAAATAGTAAAAATAAACCTGAATCTCAAGAAGTATCAGAAAAAAGTGAAAAAGATTCTGATTCACAAAATGTGAACAAGCTTTCTTCAGCTGAATCTGAAAAATATTGTACAGTCTGTAAATCTGTAATAATAGGAAAAATGGTGTCAGCCTTGGGAAAATTGTATCACCCCCAGCATTTTGTCTGTTGTCATTGTAAAATGGAACTGTCAGATAAATTCATGGAAAAGGAAGGTAAAATATATTGCGAAAAAGATTATCACAATATTTACACGCCTAAATGTGCCAGATGTGAAAATCCAATTCTTGAGAAATGTGTTACAGCTTTGGATAAATTATGGCATCCAGAACACTTCCAATGCGAAGAATGTGGACAACAGTTTGGTGAAAATACCGGATTTCATGAAAAAGATGGTAAATCATATTGCCGTAAAGATTATTTGAATACATTTTCAAAAAAATGTTTTGAGTGTCACAAAGCTATTGAAGAAATATATGTAACAGCTCTTAATCAAATTTGGCATCCTGTTTGTTTTCGATGCCAGAAATGTAAAGAAATTTTAGCTGATAAGTCTGAATTTCTTGAGAAAAAGGGAAAACCGTATTGTCGAAAAGATTATTTAAATTTATTTGCACCCAAATGTCATGCTTGTAAAAGTCCAATTACTGAAAAGTTTGTACTTTCTGGTGAACGTCAATGGCATCTTGAATGTTATGAGAAACAATGAAAATTACAATTAAAAATATTTTCATTTGCACATTCTTTCATTTATTCAAAATATTAATACATACACCAAATTTGTGATTTAATTTAATTTAATAATCGTCAAACGGTATTAGTTTTAACTGTTTCTGTCCTGTGTGCATTAAGAGGACTTAGGTAGACCTTTAGTGGTAATGGCCGGTTGTGACTGAAGAAGTTCGACATATTCTGTACAACCTATCCATAAATTCTTTGAACCGATCCGAATTCGTGACTTGATCATCAGAATAGCAGATAGGAGCTTTTACTATCTTAGCCATTTGACTAGTCGTTGGCTAGAATTTTAATTTTTTTAATCAACGATTTACATTCTAACTAATAAATTGAATATCTGCAATTATAATTTTGATATATATTTAGATTGATTAATGGAATAAGACAACGTTACATGATGGACGATCAGCCAAAGGAGGATGCCTTCCGGAAAAACATCTATCAGAAATTGACCCCTATTTAGGTGTTACACGTAAAGAAAACCCGAAAAATTCCAGTGACCAACCCGTTGATCATGCATGAAACCGCGACCAACTACCAATGTTCAGTGGTTGTATAAACTATAGCCACAAATAGAGGATGTATTTAGGAATATAAACATAGTACATATATATACTAAATTTATGTATTTATAAAAGTTCACATTCTTTTATGAGATGACAAAATGCTATCATATATTAGCAAAGAATAAATAAATGAAAATATGTTATGCCGGATGGTTGGTAGGATAAAGATGCAATTTTGCCACCTTTGTGTTCCAGTCTGAATTTCTGACAAATCCAACTATCAGAAATTCCATAGCTGGTTTCATTCAGATATTAAAAAATTTCTTTTAACTCTTCCACCCTGTGGGCACTAAGAGAGTCTTTTTAACAAGCCCGTTATGGGTTCGGCCATACCCAAAAAAGGTATCGACCGGGTGGTGAAAGACGGGACTTGACATATCCAGGATGTCAAGCTCCATCCCTCCGAAAATTTCTGGGATTTTCATTCAAAGGTAGGTTATCTCTAGTGCAGTAGGCTATCTTAACACCTCGGCCATCCAGCCATCCGTTTGCAGTGGTGCTGAAACAGAAAAGCATGGACTGTTATGGACTAGCATAGTATCGTCTTTAGCGACGAATGATTGGGAATGGACGACCACCGTGTTAGAGTGTAGAAGACTACTGATGAGAGCTTTAATCTCGCTTTTACTTCTGAGCGGTACACTGATCCCACTGCTTGCATGCTGGTCTGGAGAGCCATTTCATACGAAATCGGTAATCCTTAGTGGTAAGAGATACATTGACGGCACAACGGTATATTCAAAAAATTCTGCACCCTCATATGCCTTTCATGACAAGACTTCAAGTAGCTAATTTTCCAGCAAGATAATGCTCTGTCGCACACACCTGGGGTTTGCCAGAAGTGTCTCCATCACATAGCACACTTCCGTACTTCCGTAGCCTGTCCGGTCTCCAAATATATCGACTATCGAGCATTTATGTGACCAGAAGAGATGCCAGCTTTGGCATCTGTGAGTACGAGGGATGTGGAGTGACATCCTTCGTACTCATTTGCCCACAGATGTGTTGCAAATCTGTCGCAAGATCTATATGCTTCTATGTCCGACTGTATTGACACGTACTGTAACTAGGAAAGAGAAAGATACTAAGGTATTTTTACATTGTTCCACATACATAAAGGTGTACCGTTGTTCCACAAAAAATGTCCCTTTGCTGTGATATCGCAATTACTTATTACCGTTGTCATTAAGTTCCTACTAATAAAACTTTATTCGATTCTAACGCCTCGTTTTTGATGCACAAATTTTTGTCATGAGTATATATATAATTCAACTTATAACTAAATTGAGGGATTTACCACTTTATGAATTAATGATTAACGATTTCAAATAAAGGAAAAGTGATTCATTCAATATCGTATAACGTTACTAAAAAATCCAACAACGAGTTGCATAACTTTCCCAGCTAAACTTTAAAGTTATATGTAGGGCCATCTGTTATGATATTTTATTTAAACATTTTTTATATTATTAATTGATACAAAATTGCAAAGAGCTTAATTTTGAGGGTGAGGATGAGTTTTATCTACGGTATTTTTTTTAATTGTAAATGCTAATGAGTTAAATCATTAAGTCCGATCCCACTCGAGATATGGCAAGTGACCCCTTTATCTTCCCACTCCCTTCACCTTTAACCACCAAAATTTAATAGCATCAATCCCTTAAATACGCAATCCTCCCTGTAAAATTTCAAAATTTTCGACTAAAGGCACAGGAGTTATTAAGCTTTAAATTGGGTGTACCTTTCCCCCACCCATACACACACATTAACATCCACACGTATAGAAAAAAACCCCAACTTTTTTTAATTTGTCGAAGTTTCAAAATCCCCTGAGTCCAAAAATGTAAAAATCTTGGCGGGGGGCATTTTTAAACCGATTGCCATGTTTCCCCTCTGTTATATATAACAACCGGAAAAGTAATAAAGCTATATGATAATGTATGGATTAGCTCTAAGTTTAGGTCTTAGATAATCATATATTTTAACAAGGGTCATTTTAAATTTATTTTTTAAGGATAAACTATATTTCCTGTAACCATTTCTGAATTTTTAAACAACTAAATAAGTGCGGTATATAAGAGAAGAAAGATCGTTATCTAAGTTTTAAAAAATCTTGAACAATTTCTTTATATATAATTACAAATTATGTACAGTATATAAATAAAGAAATTATTCTTTTTAATACAGAACGAGAAACCTACTTCTCTAGATAAATAATCTCATTCTTTTCATAGTTTTATAAAATATAAAGTGAGTAATAATACACTTTTAACAATGCTATTATTATACTGTTTGCAGTATAATATTTTATGCAATATTCATAACAATATATTATTATATTATTACAATAAAATTATTTAAATAAAAATAAAATTCAATTTCGAAATATATAAATTAAATTTTTAACATTAAATTAAATACAATAAAAGAATATTGTATATTTATTTATTTATAATAATAATTCAAAGGAATTTTACAGAAAATTCATTTTAAAGTTTCGATTTTCTTGTTAAATAGGTCATGAAACAGATTTATTCCAATAGAAGAATATGCAAATTAGGCAGAATATTTTTAATAATTCAAAAATGATNTTTTTTTTTATTGTAAATGCTAATGAGTTAAATCATTAAGTCCGATCCCACTCGAGATATGGCAAGTGACCCCTTTATCTTCCCACTCCCTTCACCTTTAACCACCAAAATTTAATAGCATCAATCCCTTAAATACGCAATCCTCCCTGTAAAATTTCAAAATTTTCGACTAAAGGCACAGGAGTTATTAAGCTTTAAATTGGGTGTACCTTTCCCCCACCCATACACACACATTAACATCCACACGTATAGAAAAAAACCCCAACTTTTTTTAATTTGTCGAAGTTTCAAAATCCCCTGAGTCCAAAAATGTAAAAATCTTGGCGGGGGGCATTTTTAAACCGATTGCCATGTTTCCCCTCTGTTATATATAACAACCGGAAAAGTAATAAAGCTATATGATAATGTATGGATTAGCTCTAAGTTTAGGTCTTAGATAATCATATATTTTAACAAGGGTCATTTTAAATTTATTTTTTAAGGATAAACTATATTTCCTGTAACCATTTCTGAATTTTTAAACAACTAAATAAGTGCGGTATATAAGAGAAGAAAGATCGTTATCTAAGTTTTAAAAAATCTTGAACAATTTCTTTATATATAATTACAAATTATGTACAGTATATAAATAAAGAAATTATTCTTTTTAATACAGAACGAGAAACCTACTTCTCTAGATAAATAATCTCATTCTTTTCATAGTTTTATAAAATATAAAGTGAGTAATAATACACTTTTAACAATGCTATTATTATACTGTTTGCAGTATAATATTTTATGCAATATTCATAACAATATATTATTATATTATTACAATAAAATTATTTAAATAAAAATAAAATTCAATTTCGAAATATATAAATTAAATTTTTAACATTAAATTAAATACAATAAAAGAATATTGTATATTTATTTATTTATAATAATAATTCAAAGGAATTTTACAGAAAATTCATTTTAAAGTTTCGATTTTCTTGTTAAATAGGTCATGAAACAGATTTATTCCAATAGAAGAATATGCAAATTAGGCAGAATATTTTTAATAATTCAAAAATGATTTACATTGAAAATATAAAATTTAATTAAATTTTAGAAATTTATTGAAGCGAAAAATACAATTTGTTTAACGATTATCCTTTTATAAATTTATAAAAATAAAATAAATTATAATAAAGTTTACATTCAGAAAAGTTAGAAATTATAAATATTCATTTTCATGTTTAACAATGATACATTAATGCTAATTATTTAAGAAATGTTACTCATTTGAGAAACACGTGATTAGGAAATCCACATCCTGATGACGTTAAACTTGATCAAGATGGATGACACGAATATAATTGCGCTTTCAAATTTAAAACAGTTTCTACTCAACAAAATTAATTATTTAACTAGAATAATTGAAAATGATGAATATTCAAACGAATTATTTTACGTAAGTTAAACGTTTATATATATACTAATTTGAAGAATTTTGCTAAACACGTGTTCTGGTTAAATGACTTTCAACTTCCACATTTGAACATTCACTTCCGTGCTTTAGTAATTAGTTAAATTATTCGAATGGTTGGAAAAATGCTGAAGTTAAATATATAGTATATACATGTTACTGTAAATCTTTAAATAAATAAATGTTTTAAATAATATGATTCTAATATGAAGATTTAAATATTAAACACTTAGCAACACTTAGTATCGTAATAAATCAAATATTTCTGGTTATTATAGCAATATATATGTTTCTTAAGCCCTTATTTATATTTAAGAATTAAATATTAAAATATAATAGTTTAAACAAAGTTGGTTCATGGTCATTATTAAAGTGAAAGAACTGAAAGTCATAAATTTTATTATGTTTAGTTGTTAGCTGTATGAGTAAGACTCCTACTCATTATATTTAAGAGATTCTTGTAAACAAATATCTTTGAAATATTAATAATTGTATTATTTTGCCGAACAAAGAGCAGTTTTTGTAAAATCTAAACCAATAAGGAAGTAGCCTGGTTTAAATATTGATAATAGGATAGTTGTTTTGTTAACTAAGATCGGCTGGCAGAAAACATTTTAAGTGGTTTGTTAATATTTTTAGATATCCGTTTATTAAGTATTATAACAATAGTACTTAATACTAATTTAAAGAATTATAGACAATGTAAATTAAATTTTAATTCACTTTTAGTTTTTATTTTTATCAAAAGCATTTTCCCCTATTTGGAGGAATTAATTAGTTAATTAAAACTAATTAATTCTTCCAAATAGGGAAAGATTCTTTTGATAAAGAATTAATTTCTTTTTATTATTAAATTATTTTTATATAATAGAAGTAAATTTTATAAAAACTTAATATATATATTTATATAGTAATTAATAAGAAAAACATACTAAAATCGAGATGTTTATTTGAAATTTAAAATTAATAATAATATTACTTAAAGTTACATTTCTTAAACTAATTTCCAATCAAAGATAAATTTTTTATTGGAATGTCTGATACTAGTAACATGCTGACAATTGATAGGTGGTTTACGCTGATCAGCAAGCTGGCTACGTGAAATTTTCCGGATTTTCTTCGTGTCTAAGACTAAATAGGGGCCAGTTTTCCATACAAGTCCTTCCAAGAGGCATATTTCCCAAATGTTGCGTTGCCTTACCCATCCAACTCAAGTCCGACACTTACGTGTTTAACAATCCTTCCATAAGAAAAGATCTGCTAATTTTATCAAGTTTATTTTTATTGTTTCTGTTCTATCAATAATTATTTGGATAAAATACAATAGTTAATAATAACAAGACGAATTTAGCATTAGGTCTATTCCAAATAATAATCATTTTATTTGTAGAGTCGATATATATAGATACTGAACATAACTCTACAATCTACTCTTAACAAGAACGTAAGTTCAAATTATCACACATCCGGGATTAATGTTAAATGACGTAACTTGAAAGCACAAAATTAAATGACTCAGTGGTTGTTTAAACTGATTTGTTTTTAATTAAAATATTCCTATTTGTATAGAAGTGCATAAAAATTATTTTAAATGAGCATTGTCAATTTTAAAGTGATTTACCAATGACCGAGCGTTAAAATAGAAAATATTTATCAGATAGAGAACTCACAAAAACTCATTCACTGACAGTTTATATATGTTTGGCGCATCTATCTACAGTATTGTTTGTAGGAGGGTTTATAATAAAAGAATTTCGTTGTTAATTTGACTAAAGTAAGTATACAATTGTTTATTTTTGAAAGAGAATTTTGTAATTTATTTTTCTGATAATTTTTTTTATTAATAGATTTTATTTAATAATTAGTGGGTTTCGCCCCGTTCGCTTCGCTCACTTGTTCAAAAATTTCATGACCATCATGCCGCCGTTTCTATTTATATTTATATTTTTCGTGACGGAAAAGAATTTCATGACTATTTTAAGTTAAGTATTTTATATATATGTAAAAAAGAACAATCGTTTTATAGTCTGAATTTTTGAAAGACGGCAGCCAAATTATTCTAAATTGCAAAGAATGCTTTTTGTTTTAGTAGGAGATAGCATCTAGAAGCACGCATTTACCATATTGTAAACTTACTTAAAATAATAATAATTTAAGTATAAAAAGCTCATACCGAACTTTATTTAAAAATCAGAATTCTAAAACAGAATTAGTGATGAGTAACGCTGTAGTAGGTTATTTTTATCCCTTCGAAAAACGTTTATGGAAACATCAGTGACAGAATAAAAAAAATAATCTAATGTTTTTATTAAAAGTAGGTCTTGTCTTCAAATTGTCAATTTGGACATTAAGATAATATTTTTAAAAAAATCATAATGCATTTAGAATTCTAAACAATCGTAATGCATCGACAAGTCATAGATTATTATTATTATTTTTTTTGTACTTTGAGAATAAAGCAAACTTTATTTGTAAACTAGAAATACGATATAATTTAAATCAAAAATATTTATGAAACTATTGTAAAAGACATTTCTAAAACTTTATCACGAAAACATTGCTCTATTTTATAATATATTTTAGAAATGTTTCCTAATGTAAAGGTACTTAACCTCACTTTATAGTTATATTGTTGTATATCTCGAATCTTATCGTAGCAGACATGTAAAACAATATGCGATTCTCAACTTTAAACTCTTCGTGAAAAACAAAACATGTTTTATTATTTTAGTCTGTATTTATATTTAAAGAATAGTTCAAAAATATCCTGTTTTTAAACTATTTTGATTCAGTTACGGAGGAACCGTTTTGTCTTTACAAAAAATAATAAATTATTCAACTAGACTATAAAAAAATATCTTTGATATACTTTAAGTTACAATGCATAAATTTTCATATTTAAAAATCTAGTTTATCTCCATTAGCACAGATAGAAAGAAGAATTTCGTGTTAAAATTCTAAAAACAAGAATTCTGTGAAGGCGAATGAGAACTTTATCCATAGAGTACACATTTTTTTAAAAATATACCTTTTGATTTACGTTAAACAAAAACACATTGTAGATCTATATCAGTTGATATCAATTTTGCAAAAATATTGATATAGATCTGAAAACTGTTACATTTGTAAATGAAAAAAAAATGTGGGATAAGTGTAGAAACAGTTATTTTTTTTTTCATTTTTTCTGTTTGAATAGTTATTCTTTAGTTTGTGAAGGCAAACGTTTCAGCTTACTTGTACCTTTTTTTTTTTTTTTTCCCCTGCATAAGACAGAGCAGAAGAGTCTACCAGCTGAAGTTTTGTTTTGGAGGTCAACTGTCTTCCCTTCATTAAGCCGCACGTGTATATGAAAAGAAGCAAAGCTGTTTAAGTTCTCTTTGAGAAACAGTAGGGATTGCAATACGAATAAATCTTCAATAATCTCTAAGAAAGTTACAATTTTATTAATGAGATTGTGTGTTTAAGATTGACTTTTGAGTATAGGATCGGTAATAGGTTGCAATTAATTGTCTTACTAATGCTACGGTTCTATATAAAGATTTTAACGGTCTAATAGCATTGTTCCGGTCACACTTCATGTGTTATAACGATGATTTGTTCGTTTTCCGTCTGTTTGGATCGTTGCTAAAGACGTTACATTCATCTTAATTTTGTAAAAGAAAATGATGGACCAACAAAATATAAAAAATAAAATTGACAGTATTTATATTAAATAAGGATAAACATGCAAAATGTTAATTTAAATATCTTTCGAAATAATTTATGTTAAAGTTTAATCTTTCATTTTGATATTTTCAGTTAATCAGGAAATTTTTAAATCGATAAGTTTAATGATTAATTCAGTTTAACATTATCCTGTTTTTTGTTCTTTTTTAATACAAAATGTAAGGATAAACTGTGTGCAAGTGCTTAGGATCATTAAGCTGTTGTAACGAATTTTATTAATGAAAAAGTGTGACAAATTTATTAATTTTGCTGACTTGTAAGTTGTTGATTTAAAATGCTATCGGTTTCTTTAAATATAATGACACTGACATATTTGAATGAATTGCTGTTTTTATTATTATTATTTTCATTTACGCAGTTAAAATATACATATTTGGTAATTTAAATAGTAATAGAGTTTAAAATATAATTACCTATAATAACTTACAAATAAGTTGTCTAAAATATTAAATTTCTCAATAAGTTTGTCTTAATTAACCGACAAAGAAAACATTTCTTTAAACAAAGGAAATCGGGTGCATATTTAGCTGAAATTTAGTTCACATTTACATTGTTACTAGTTGGAAAATTCTGTAAGTTGTCACTTTGTGCCATTATAAGCTATAATCAATGAAGCTTCTGTTTCTTATGTAGATTTTTCTATGAATTACTTCATTTATTTTTAGTCCTATTGGACTTCATTTAACCTTATTTTAGATAAATTATTATTATTATTGAGTAGATCTTTTCATAACCAGAACAACCGTTTCGATTAAAGTGTTGATTACTTTTTAAGTTAAATCAATAGATTGTGTACAGGGACAATTCACACCACATCAGAAAAGCATTGTAATGCTGGCTGTATCTAGCTCATAATCATAAATCTATGCATAAGGGCGGGATACGATTTATTGTATCTAGAACCCTATTTTTTATATCTTGATTGAGGCCTCTATTGGTTCGGCCCAACCCTTCTTGATTTAATGTCATTCACCTTTAGAAATTTCCTGCTGATGAGAATCGTATCTTCATTGCTGATTATAGAATTTCAGTAGATATTATAAAGTGAAATCTTACGAAAATTTAATAGATAAATGATTTTACGTAAAATAACGTGTTTTTACGTTTAAGAACGTGGGAAAAATTTTGAAACCGATCGGAATTAACACTAAAAATATCAATAAATTTCAGGAAAAACGAAATTTTATATGTAAATATATTTCTGACCTAAATTTTTACATTTTTATCTGAAAGTATTCGATATATATACACTGTTAGTTCTATTTTTATGAGCGATATCACATAATTTGAAGGCATTACTCCATTGTAAAGTGTTTTTTTATATACGCCACATTTCGTTCCGATATCGGCATTTCTATAAAATAAAACGTTAATGATGTCAAATTTTTAATAAATCGGATTTTCCATATTTTACTTTCAAAAATGCCAAAGTTTTAATTAAAATATTTCTGTTAACGTATACCAGATGGCGATACTTTCAACGGCTTTTACAATGGGAATGAATGAATCAGGAGCGCCATTTATTTATGTGATAGCAGATACCGCCGGGTAGTAATCATGTTTCTTTGAAATTGATCAACGAAATCTCGTAAAATTTGGTAAGTTTATTATTAAATAGATCAATTAAATATCCGTCCGTTGATCTCTGCCGTAGAATTCGTTAAATTTAGGTCGGTAACGTATAAACTTTGAAGAGAAAATTTGAATGTATGAACAAGCTCTGCCTATTGAGTAAGAGACTGCGATGGTTGTTGAGTAATGTTAGGGAATTATTAATCGAACTAGTAACCTCCTAGCCTTATTATCGGTCTAGATGATAAATATATGAAGATTAATCTGAAAAATTGGGTGAAATGATTTTAGAACTGGTCCGTAAACCTTCAATTTATTAATCTATAATTCGAATTTAGATTAGAGGTCGCAGAAACCCATATATTTTTGAATAGAAGGGATGGGTTTTAGGGCAGTTCTAACACGAATAAACCACTTCCTGTCAATGTTTAATTATGTGGAGGGTGGATGATCATCATCTGGTCGTGAGATGTCCGTTGATTTTTGCTGTGAATTGGGTTGATCTGGATGACTATACGTCATTTTCTTATTTTTTCTTCAAAATGTAAAAAGTTTTATTGTGATTTTAAGCATTATTTTTTGTTTTAAAAAGATTCAAGGTTTACGATTAATGATTTGTGAAAATATCAGTAATTTCGTATTACTGTACTAATTTCAAAAATATATAACATTGTTTAGATTATGGTTATCATTTAAGACTATAAATCAATAAAGATATACAAGATGTGTCTAATCTAGTGATATTTATTATATCAATATAACAAAAAAGTGACAAGCTTAAAAATTTTCATTTGACAACTATCTTAAGTCTGTATATAATGTAAGTTTACCATGTTTTTTTCCTTTCTTTTTACCAGCCACATCATATTAAATCTAATTTCATAATTTCAATCAATTATTATAACTTCATATATTAAGTATCATTAAATGTATTTAGATATTTATTCAACATCATTCTGATTTTGAAATTGTTGGGATACAAACAGAGATCTTTTTATATACTGCATATAAAACAGAGTTTTTTGAATATTTTATGTAGATTTCAGCCTGTATGTTTAAACTTGAAATACTTGCAAATATTTTTTGGAATTACAATGTAAGGGTAAAGTACTTAATAAAAAATCAACTTGGCACACTGTTATTATAGAGCTATAAACATTTGTGTGATTAATGAGAGGACTTTTATGTGAAGTTATTAACAACTTTGCTCCTAGAATTTGCAAGTTCATTGTTTATAGATAAATTCCAATTTTTTGAATTTTTTTCCTCCTAGCTCCCTTATTTGGCATAGTAACCTGTTGAAATTTATTTACTTCCTAGAGCAGTCTGCCAAAAATTTACCATAATAATTTATCAAATTTTAAAATGGAGATGAATATATTCATTAGTAAATATGATGATTTATGTCAATGCATTTATTTAGGTGATATTAAAATTACAAGGAAGTCCAACAAATAATATATAAATACCTATAATTAACTACACTNTTTAATAGATAAATGATTTTACGTAAAATAACGTGTTTTTACGTTTAAGAACGTGGGAAAAATTTTGAAACCGATCGGAATTAACACTAAAAATATCAATAAATTTCAGGAAAAACGAAATTTTATATGTAAATATATTTCTGACCTAAATTTTTACATTTTTATCTGAAAGTATTCGATATATATACACTGTTAGTTCTATTTTTATGAGCGATATCACATAATTTGAAGGCATTACTCCATTGTAAAGTGTTTTTTTATATACGCCACATTTCGTTCCGATATCGGCATTTCTATAAAATAAAACGTTAATGATGTCAAATTTTTAATAAATCGGATTTTCCATATTTTACTTTCAAAAATGCCAAAGTTTTAATTAAAATATTTCTGTTAACGTATACCAGATGGCGATACTTTCAACGGCTTTTACAATGGGAATGAATGAATCAGGAGCGCCATTTATTTATGTGATAGCAGATACCGCCGGGTAGTAATCATGTTTCTTTGAAATTGATCAACGAAATCTCGTAAAATTTGGTAAGTTTATTATTAAATAGATCAATTAAATATCCGTCCGTTGATCTCTGCCGTAGAATTCGTTAAATTTAGGTCGGTAACGTATAAACTTTGAAGAGAAAATTTGAATGTATGAACAAGCTCTGCCTATTGAGTAAGAGACTGCGATGGTTGTTGAGTAATGTTAGGGAATTATTAATCGAACTAGTAACCTCCTAGCCTTATTATCGGTCTAGATGATAAATATATGAAGATTAATCTGAAAAATTGGGTGAAATGATTTTAGAACTGGTCCGTAAACCTTCAATTTATTAATCTATAATTCGAATTTAGATTAGAGGTCGCAGAAACCCATATATTTTTGAATAGAAGGGATGGGTTTTAGGGCAGTTCTAACACGAATAAACCACTTCCTGTCAATGTTTAATTATGTGGAGGGTGGATGATCATCATCTGGTCGTGAGATGTCCGTTGATTTTTGCTGTGAATTGGGTTGATCTGGATGACTATACGTCATTTTCTTATTTTTTCTTCAAAATGTAAAAAGTTTTATTGTGATTTTAAGCATTATTTTTTGTTTTAAAAAGATTCAAGGTTTACGATTAATGATTTGTGAAAATATCAGTAATTTCGTATTACTGTACTAATTTCAAAAATATATAACATTGTTTAGATTATGGTTATCATTTAAGACTATAAATCAATAAAGATATACAAGATGTGTCTAATCTAGTGATATTTATTATATCAATATAACAAAAAAGTGACAAGCTTAAAAATTTTCATTTGACAACTATCTTAAGTCTGTATATAATGTAAGTTTACCATGTTTTTTTCCTTTCTTTTTACCAGCCACATCATATTAAATCTAATTTCATAATTTCAATCAATTATTATAACTTCATATATTAAGTATCATTAAATGTATTTAGATATTTATTCAACATCATTCTGATTTTGAAATTGTTGGGATACAAACAGAGATCTTTTTATATACTGCATATAAAACAGAGTTTTTTGAATATTTTATGTAGATTTCAGCCTGTATGTTTAAACTTGAAATACTTGCAAATATTTTTTGGAATTACAATGTAAGGGTAAAGTACTTAATAAAAAATCAACTTGGCACACTGTTATTATAGAGCTATAAACATTTGTGTGATTAATGAGAGGACTTTTATGTGAAGTTATTAACAACTTTGCTCCTAGAATTTGCAAGTTCATTGTTTATAGATAAATTCCAATTTTTTGAATTTTTTTCCTCCTAGCTCCCTTATTTGGCATAGTAACCTGTTGAAATTTATTTACTTCCTAGAGCAGTCTGCCAAAAATTTACCATAATAATTTATCAAATTTTAAAATGGAGATGAATATATTCATTAGTAAATATGATGATTTATGTCAATGCATTTATTTAGGTGATATTAAAATTACAAGGAAGTCCAACAAATAATATATAAATACCTATAATTAACTACACTTAAATATTTATTTTTTTATAAATACTTTTAAGGTAAAATCGATTTATTTAAGCATTTATTGAATGGTAAATTTTTTTATATTTTGATGCCCTACCCTTGACAAATTCAGGTGATAAGAAGATGGCTTTTGAATTAAGTACAGTAGTTTTGGAAAAATAAAAATAATTCATTCGGTTTTTTAAAATGTGAACTGATAAAAGACCATTGTTTTGGTATGTTCTCTAAACCATTGTTAAATAGGTAATGTTGTTAACTAAAAAGATTGAAAAAGCAAGCAAGCTTCCTGCTTAATGCTTGTTTTAAGTTTGTGCAATAACACAAAAAAAATTGTTGCCGGATATTTTTTCCCAAAGTGTTAAAATGAATACGAAAATGAAATCTAATTATGTCCAAGGATGAAAGGTTATTTAAGATCAACGAGGTACGAAAAACTTATGTTGTAAGGAGGTGAATGAACGTTATCATGCAACAAAAGCAGCTTTGGGTGAAAGTCAACACAGCAAAGACAGTCCAGTGTAGAATATGGATGAAGTTTTCATCATCTGTATTTAGACGTTGCATTTGTTTATATTACGTGTATGCTCTCGCATTAATAAGTAAGTGTATAAACGGCGTCGAATTTTTAGCGGATCATAACTACATTTTAGCTCAGCAATATAAATAAATTAAATCTAATTACATTTATATAAACGCTGGTCAAATATCCTTGCATTATTCAGCATTTTATTGAATTGTTCACCAGTTTAAAGTCTCTCGATCTGTTTTCTCCCTTCCATCGCTAAAATAAATTAATAATAACAATTTTACATAGTAGTAGTAAACAGTTGTAATCAGGAATACGACGAAAATCGATTTTACAATAGCTTGATTTTAGCAATAACCTACAGTACAAAAAATGCCTGGGTTGATGCATTTTCGTCATTTTCAAACTTTTATTTTTCTTTTTAAAATTTAAATATTGTTTTATGAAAATGTTTGATTATTAAATTCTTGAAATCATTGTTAATAATTTATCATTTTTCCGTGAATGTTGTTAGCCTGCCTAATTTTAAAAACCTGTTTTCATAAATTTTTGGCTTTCAAGGATGCACTACGTCATATTGTTTTGACTTTCGTATTCAAAATATTAAAAGATTCTACATAAGAGAAAATATACGTCCTTGATAGTTGTGGCGCACCTCATCTTGTTTACATACCTAATAGTTTTGAATTTTCGAGTTGATGGGTATTTTAACGAAAGCATAATTACAGTTTAGATATAATTTAAAGCGAAATAGACCGTTTATACATTACAAAGATTGATCATGTTTAAAATGTCCACGATTTGTCCTTGTTTATTATGGCACACCTTATGTCATCCATCCCAACTGCAGATGTAACAAGGACATAACGGAAGGTCATACGTTGGAAAGTATTTGTTGATTGTAATTGTTTACGAAAGTTAAATAATAAAAATTTATATATATATATAAGCAAAGCAATAAAAAATAGTTTTTTCTTAATGTTTCACTGATTGCAAAACATTCTGCCTAGAATGTTACCAGAACGAAACTCGGATACCGAATCAAATTATGGCTATCAAGCATGGCAGGAAGTTTTTTTCTTATTCGTGAATGCTAGTAGTTTATGTGAACTTTGTTGTCATCTGTTCAACATTAGATAATTCTCAGATGCATTATTTAAGTGCCATACAGCTTTATTAAAACATTAAGTAATATTTCTCATTTGTTCATGGTTTGTTGAAAGGTCATTTCACTTTTTTGATAGAGCTTATTATAGTAAGTATATCGACTGCGTGTGGTCTATCCCCACGAGTCTGACTCATCTCTGGTATATTTTGAAAGCTTTTTTGTTAACATTTTTATTTTATTTTTTTATTGATTTTTATGTTTCTTCATTTGTGTTTGTTTTTGATACTGAAAGTAACATTAATTTTCCTAATTAAATTAGCTGACGATGGTCATTAAAAGAAACTATTTCCTGGTTTTTAAAGTAAAAATTTTAGAATACTGAATTGAGCGAAATTGATTTTAACGAAGATTTGATACTTAAAAATTTCAAATCCGCTTTGTATTAATATTTAAATATTCAATGTTTGTTATATAGTATTATAAAATTGTATTCCAAATGGCGAAAATATATATCCTTCTAAAGTCGGTTATTTCCCTTGTCAGGCCCCTGATAATACAGAGTGACATCTATTAGTAGATGATGCTGAATCACGCTTGATGAAATTAGATACTCGCTCTTTCTCCCCCACATGGTTTCATGGCCATGGACCTATGATCCGAAGGTCAGTGGACTGTATGTGGGAGGAGTTTGAGGGTACACGAAAAAGAAGACATACTTTCGATCGTTCCATTGCGTGGTTTTTGCAATGGGTGCTAGTTTTTACGACCTTATCCAAGCGGTCGATTTGACTGGTGAGTCAATGGTCAGAATATTTTAATAGGAGTATTTATTAATCCATTCACCCTTTCATTAAAGTTGTTGTATGCACCATATCATTATCACGATAGTCAACTCGTCTTTTGTAAAAACATCATGTGTTGCTCGATTAAAATTTTGAATACGTTTTAGAGTTTTACTTTGTAATAACAAAGAAAAAAACTAACGCATAAAATGTACAAAAAATATTTTGTGCAGTTTTAATAAACGTCGCACGTTCAAAAATCATAGAAATAAAGATAACTGGATGGCATGCAGTGAGGAATTTTCCTGCTGCTCTGAAGCATTCGAATCTGATGTGGACTGATGATTTCAATTGGTAATTCAAGTTAACGGTTCTTTATTCTTTGTTTATACTGGCTAACTCACTGCGAATTAGTCCTATGAGGAAAATTAAGATTAGTCATATATCTCATTAGTACCTTGCGTGACAAATCTGTATTTTAAAATAATGTAAATCTAATATGCATAAAATCCAAAATCATTTAAATATATTATTATTATCAGCTTATATAGATTCCACCCATCTATCATCGTCGTTTCTTTAGATGATACCAGTTTAAATTCTATTATAATAAAATGCCTCATTATTTCAGTGTGCTCTGTGCTTTTTCAGGTTTTCCTTTTAAACTGTGAAACTGATTTTGAGATTGCTCTGCAGGTGTTACACACCACCTGTTAAATATTTTTTTTATTTCTGATAGATTATTTAAAGAACAGCTGCAAGAAAAGATGATAAATTTAGTACTTAATTAATTTTTGAAAGTAAATTTTTTTTTTTTATTTCCTACCTAAAGCCATGATTCTAGTGCCCGAAAACACCAGTTTTCTGTCTAGTAATGAAATTTTGATTCGACACATTTAACCAGAATAGGTAATATTAAATCTGAATATTCATTAGGACCAACCCAAAAGAAAGTAATACAACCTTGACCTGTAGTTACGACCTTGTGTTTAGAACCACCATTCGAAAAAGGCAGTCACATGACTGTTCCCGAGTAGGTCACCATCCGGTTTCCAGGTGATGGCTTGATTCGGGATGTAACTTCCCAGATGAGAAATGAAAGCGGGAACATGAAGATTCTAATGATAGAAGTTGAGTTTCAGGTAAGTAAATTATCGCGATCCAGATTAGTGCGCGCAGACATGTTTAAATTTAGTTCTTAATATTTTATTTGATCTAAAATATATTCCCTGTATATTCAGTTTAATTACTCGAGTAAAACTATTTAATATAATATAAGAAATTAGGTCAGTTGTTTTCGATCAAGGACGAAATAGAAGTGCTGCAGAATCGCATTTTGTCAAGGTTTCATCGATCCATTCGTGACTCATTTGTCTAGGAGAGAGAGAGCTCCAAAATAGATAACAGCTGGGTAGCATTCATTTTCCAGGGGCCAATGTTCTTTGATAAATAAGTACGTAAAAGTTTTACAATTTTTTCAGGTAAAATGCATAATTCTTGTAACGTACAGCGAAAGTTTGCATGCGTTATTTATTAGCCATTGTTAGATCTCGTCGAGAAACATAATTTATAGAAGTCTCAGAAAGTAATGGTAAATTCTTGATTTTTCGGGGGAAAAACATTTTAAATGACTCTACAATTTACTGAAAAAAATAACAATTTTATGCCGAAAGATATCAAAAGCGATAATAGTTGTTAATAATAATCTATGTAACACGTATATGCTGAATGATCCTAATTTTACTATGCCGGATAAAAATTAATAATTTAAGGTAATGATGCGTTTGGTTAAAATATAAGTGAATTAATGCGTGAAGAACATTTAATTTAGTGAATGAAGATGGATACAAAGAATCATTTTAATAATGTTTCAAAATGAATTCAAAATATAATTAATATATAACAGCTGCAAATAACATGAAAGCATTTCAAAGTTTTGAAACAATAAGTAGGGGGTATTTAAAAAAAGCATCGTTGATATATTCATCTCCCCCTTTCAACAATTCCCTATTGTTATTACTCCAGTTGTTGTGATTGCATTAAAATACCTTCCTGTTTATAGATATAGCCGGTAAAAATATACTATCAAACTAGAATCTTTATATAGCTTCTTAGTTATTTTTATTAATATTGAGAATAGCGAACTTGTTTTCGGGTAACTGATCTGCTTTTTATTACATACGGTTACACATGAATAATCGCCTTTTAAATATTTAATATTTTCTTTCTTTTATTATTATCAAATTAAATGATACAATAAAACTCATCATATAGTTTTTTTATGTTCTAAATTTTAATGCGAAGAATTTTTTAAATTTATATACATAAAATCAAAAAGAGAGTAATTTAATACAGTACTATCAATATATAAAGGTTAATTTAATAGTTTAATTTCTTTGAGAAAAATTAAAGCGATGATTTGCTTGATTTCAAAAGGGAATATTTCCGGTTTTTCCTTGATTATTTCAGGTTTATTAATCAGATCGCACAATCTTGTTTTCTCAATAAAATTTTTAAAACAAACGGTCATGTTGGTAACCCTTTTTTTTAAACACGATAATTTAAAAGTACGTAGACTATTATTCTCCTTCTTCATAACGCGGTTTAATCTTGTTTCGAAATTTTAAAATTTATGTTAAAAAAAATAAGAGATAAAGAAAAATAACTCGAAGAAGAAAGTATATCTTCGCCGAAAAGAGAAAAATGTCGCTTTTTTCAAAAAGACGCCCATAATGACACGTTGTGGTCAGAGGTCGAAACTGTCGTCACGCGTCATTCACTTTCTTCCAGTTGTTTTCCACGGGCCTCTTACTGTTATAAATGTTAAGTTATTAGTTTGGTCCATCGGTGCTTTAAACCAATCAAACCTTTCGTTTTACAATGTAGTCTTAAATCTCACGGAGTCTGGTAGACAGGATAACATTTAATAACATTTAAATTATTTATAGGGCATTAACCTAACTTGGATTTATTATCGGTTCCTTTGAGAAATTAATCACATATATATATTTCCTTATTAATATGATGCATTATTTTTGCTAACAGTTTATTTTAAATGAAATTATATATTATCGTAATAAATATTACGTTTATAAATTTATCTATTTACAGTATATGATTCTTATCACAAATACGTAGTATATTTCTGAACTTTGTTAGCGTCACTTATGTGTTATGATGTTGAAATTAAATTATATTAATGCACTGATAAAATTTTTCAGAATTTTTGATAAACTTAATAGTATTTTTTCGTAGTAACTATATTTTTTAACGCTAAATTACATTGTTATAAATTATTATTTTAAAAATATATTATATATTTATTTCGTGAAAAGTTTTATTATTTTAATGTTATAAAAAGAAATTTTGATGAGGGACTGGAATATTTTCAGGCAGTTATTTAGAATTTTCTTATCTTCACTGCTGCCCACATATGGTCCTTGCCTCGGGTCTTAAATCTGGAAAAGAATTGTTAAATTGATGTTCAAGAATGTGTGGTAGTTCTTCAGAAAGACAATGCTTTCTTAAATCATTCTGAAATATATAATAGTTTCAGGAAGAAAGAGTTTGAATGCTTATAGGCTAAACTATTTTTAGTATTTCAAGTTTTATCATTTTTTTTTTCTTTCTTTTGAACGATCAGATTTAAGCTAAAATTTTATTTTTAGGAATTTATGTCATAATAACTGTTTTTTTAAGTTATGGAATTTTTTTATGGATATAGCTTATTCATAAAAAAGTAAAAAGCATATATATATAAAGAAGTAACGGATGGACGCATTGTATATTTATTCCGTCTTGACCCATTTTACTTAAACTCAAACAGGACAGTTAACCATGTCTGGGATAGCTTGACCCGACTTAAAAAGTAACTGCTGTCAGCAGGAAGGGGTTAGTCCGTGTGACGTCAAGTACAGACGTTTTCCTAATGTCTTCAGCCGAGCATAACCATTACTTTCATTTCGAATTTGGATGATAAAAGGTCATTAACATCTATTAGCAACAATTTATATCGGTTCGCCTAATGTATCTTCGTAATAATTATTTTTATATGAAAAATCTGTTAATGCAACCGTTACGTCAAAGTTTATAGGTCATAAAGTGACACCATAGCCTTCACGACATTATGTAAATCGGCGATAACTTATATATAATACGAAATTTGAATCAAGGATATTACCAAATTTGGACTTTGAATGAGGTAAAAGTATTGAGGCTGAATTACACGAAAGAAATCAAATCAATAGGATTAAGGATTTTAATGAACAGATTTTTATGATTCTAACTGCTCTTACTAAATTAATCTTGTGTGTCTCATAAAAGATTTCAAAAGTAATATCTAGGAATGAAATATAACATGAAACTTATTAATTTACATAAACAGGAAGCAATGTCTTCACTAATCTTTAATTCATTAGTATACTATTTTTACATTTTTTAAAGCAGAATTTAGAGTTTTTTTCTTTTCTCTTAATTTCTGAGTAGAAATTTTTCGAAATTGTTTTCCATAATGATGATTTTTTTTTATTTGAACTTTTGTTTCAATACTTAGCTTTTTTTCTTCTTTGCTTCGATTGATTTAAAGAATTCGTTTCGGTAATTGAATACTGTTGCTTCTCTAAACAAATACGTACAGGAAAATTGGTGCTTATCGCCATTTTAAGTTATGCGAATTCAATTAAATACACTGATAAAGCATGTGGTTTATAATGCGTAAGAAAAGATAGCAGTTCAAATGAATTACTGAACTGTGCTCGAGTTGAGTGAACGCTTCCCACGCCTACAATTAGGATGATACGAAACATTTATTATCTTCGTTATAACTATTTAAGAAACTAGACGATGGTTGAATAACCGACCTTGGCCTATTTCCAAAAATAAGGTGGTGTCTCAGCAGTTTTAAATATTTACTCTGGAAAAGTAGTGTCAACTATCATTAGCGTGAAGATAACGAAAGCAATTTGAATAAAGCAAGAAAGATATATCTACGATTACATGACTTACAAACTGTTTTTCTAGTCCTGTTTTGAATATAATAGTCCACATTTTTTTTATTAAAAACTTTTAATGATATAGACAATTAGAATAAGGGAAAATAATTTCCTACATTTGTACGTTTCTTGCGCTACTTGTACCGGAAGTGATAGCATGGGAAAACCATAGACGTTTAATTTGTCTTATCCTGTGTTAGATTAGAACCAGTTTTATATATTTCTTCCAGTCATTTACTTAAGGTCTTTCTATTGTATGCTTAAAGTAATTAAATTATTATTATTTTCAGTTATAAAATTTCTGATAAACAATTGCCAATGATTCTGATGATTAGTTATTGTCAATGATGTCATATTTATCATCATCAAATTGATTATTCGTTATAAAAAATATATGATAAAAAAAAGATAATATTTGAAAGTGTTAACGTGAAAAATGTACTATAGATGAATTAATATATATTTTTTAATAAATATCACAAAATTAAAAATAAAACAAAAGTTTTTCGAATTTGTAAAAGTTTCTTCTGTGAAAGGATAAGTTTTAAAAATGCAAGCGATTTATTCCAAGGTCAACTGTAATATGATACAGCATTGAAAGATAAAATTTACATTTTATTAGTGGTGCCAATCATATTCAGTAGTTGCTCTTTAACCAGTAACATGCTTATATTTAAAGAACTGATGTAAACTACAGATAAAATTTCAAACTGCTAACGGAATTTTGTTGCTAGATAGTACATGTAAGTTTGTTACATATTAACTCAAATTAATTTTATAAAAATGAAAAAATTCAAGTAACATTTGAAATAAAACTGTCTAATTTTTAGATTCTAATGATTAAGTGAAATTAATAGTCTACTAGTCTAGTATTATTTAAAAAAAATTAAAATAGATTGGATTGCCTAGCCTACTTATTTATCCAATTATTGATTAGTTTAATTTTTTCAGTATTAATATAAAAATAATCAATTTTACAGGGTAGTTTTGGCAATAAAATCTTTCTTTCTAATAAAATTTGTGACGTTTTTTTTTTTTTGTAGTAAATAATTATTTAAAATTTTTCAAATAGAAAATTTTTCCTAAAAATGCTACCTTTCTGTCTAATAATAGTACAGTATTTGTTACGGTAGATGGTTTTAATTCAAATTTTTTTTAATTTTATTTTTTTATTTTTTTTTAGCATAACATTGCTTAATTTTGTTCTTCTAAACATATATAATGTTGTACAGTTGGAAGTGTAATCTGAAATCCAAAGGAATGGGATAAATTTAAAATTAAAAAGACTTATGCTATGAAATTATAAAACCGTTATAGGATTTTTAACAGCTTTTACATTTCTTCTGAAATGAAATTATAATAAACCTTTTATAGCTATAATAAATTTTAAAATTTTAACAAATGTTTAATGGGTTTCTAATAGATTTAAATTGAATTTCCTACTAAAAAAGGTAATGCTGATAAACTAACCATATACATATTAAAATACTTATAAATTTGAATACAATTTCTTTATTTAAATAAATAAATTTAATTATATGAAAATGTGTTTTCAGTCAGAAAAAACTGAAATCTTAATAATAGGAATTTAAATGTAGTATAAAATGAGAAATGAAGTCCATATTTTAATAGTGAAACCTAATAGTAATTAAAACGTTGAATTATATTTTAAATACCAACAATCTTTAAAATATAAAATTTTTGAAAAATTATTTTAAAAACTACTTTTTAAAAATGTCAGTAGTTTATACAATTTTTAATTCCAGAAAAAAAGACTTAAAGAGAATGTTGAGTTAATCCTGTTTTGTAGCACTTTAAATTTATATTAAATTTAAAAATATGTCATTGGGATTTTTATGTTTTTTGTTTGATATTAAAAATATAGACAGTATCAAGGAAGTAACCTTAATTAATATAAAATTTTAATAGGCATGATAAATTATAAAAATCTATCATATTAAAAGAAAAAATTTTAAATCTAACTCTTAATTTTATTTTATTACTGTATTCATGCATTAGAAGGATATCTAAAATATAATGGAACACTAAATTTATAACTTAAAATCAGAACAATTAAATCAGAATAAGATCAAAATCAGTTTTAAAAAAAATGATTTCGCATAAAATAGAATATTTGACATGAAATTTTTCCTTTTTAGCATTTATTTTTCACAATTTTGCTGATTATAAGCAGAAAATTAATTAAGTACTTATTATTTAGTTAATAATAAGAAAAGCCTTTTGAAGTTAAGGAATGGACAAATGATATTTTTAGTTTGTGGGCAGAAAAAATATTTTAGATATTAGAAGTAGTTATGAATTTGACAAATTTAAATGTTTCTAATCCATTTTATATGTTAGTATTTAATTTGAATTGATTTGTTTTCAATTAATACCAATTTTGATCAAAGAGTAGATTTTCATATTATGGTACTACAGTAGTTATTTTTATTGGTCTGTAGGTAATATTAGTTTTTCTTAATTACTAAGATTTAATTGTATATAAGATTATTATTTTATATATGCTTATATTATTATTGTTTTTATTAAAGTCAAACATGAGNTTTTTTTTTATTTCTGATAGATTATTTAAAGAACAGCTGCAAGAAAAGATGATAAATTTAGTACTTAATTAATTTTTGAAAGTAAATTTTTTTTTTTTATTTCCTACCTAAAGCCATGATTCTAGTGCCCGAAAACACCAGTTTTCTGTCTAGTAATGAAATTTTGATTCGACACATTTAACCAGAATAGGTAATATTAAATCTGAATATTCATTAGGACCAACCCAAAAGAAAGTAATACAACCTTGACCTGTAGTTACGACCTTGTGTTTAGAACCACCATTCGAAAAAGGCAGTCACATGACTGTTCCCGAGTAGGTCACCATCCGGTTTCCAGGTGATGGCTTGATTCGGGATGTAACTTCCCAGATGAGAAATGAAAGCGGGAACATGAAGATTCTAATGATAGAAGTTGAGTTTCAGGTAAGTAAATTATCGCGATCCAGATTAGTGCGCGCAGACATGTTTAAATTTAGTTCTTAATATTTTATTTGATCTAAAATATATTCCCTGTATATTCAGTTTAATTACTCGAGTAAAACTATTTAATATAATATAAGAAATTAGGTCAGTTGTTTTCGATCAAGGACGAAATAGAAGTGCTGCAGAATCGCATTTTGTCAAGGTTTCATCGATCCATTCGTGACTCATTTGTCTAGGAGAGAGAGAGCTCCAAAATAGATAACAGCTGGGTAGCATTCATTTTCCAGGGGCCAATGTTCTTTGATAAATAAGTACGTAAAAGTTTTACAATTTTTTCAGGTAAAATGCATAATTCTTGTAACGTACAGCGAAAGTTTGCATGCGTTATTTATTAGCCATTGTTAGATCTCGTCGAGAAACATAATTTATAGAAGTCTCAGAAAGTAATGGTAAATTCTTGATTTTTCGGGGGAAAAACATTTTAAATGACTCTACAATTTACTGAAAAAAATAACAATTTTATGCCGAAAGATATCAAAAGCGATAATAGTTGTTAATAATAATCTATGTAACACGTATATGCTGAATGATCCTAATTTTACTATGCCGGATAAAAATTAATAATTTAAGGTAATGATGCGTTTGGTTAAAATATAAGTGAATTAATGCGTGAAGAACATTTAATTTAGTGAATGAAGATGGATACAAAGAATCATTTTAATAATGTTTCAAAATGAATTCAAAATATAATTAATATATAACAGCTGCAAATAACATGAAAGCATTTCAAAGTTTTGAAACAATAAGTAGGGGGTATTTAAAAAAAGCATCGTTGATATATTCATCTCCCCCTTTCAACAATTCCCTATTGTTATTACTCCAGTTGTTGTGATTGCATTAAAATACCTTCCTGTTTATAGATATAGCCGGTAAAAATATACTATCAAACTAGAATCTTTATATAGCTTCTTAGTTATTTTTATTAATATTGAGAATAGCGAACTTGTTTTCGGGTAACTGATCTGCTTTTTATTACATACGGTTACACATGAATAATCGCCTTTTAAATATTTAATATTTTCTTTCTTTTATTATTATCAAATTAAATGATACAATAAAACTCATCATATAGTTTTTTTATGTTCTAAATTTTAATGCGAAGAATTTTTTAAATTTATATACATAAAATCAAAAAGAGAGTAATTTAATACAGTACTATCAATATATAAAGGTTAATTTAATAGTTTAATTTCTTTGAGAAAAATTAAAGCGATGATTTGCTTGATTTCAAAAGGGAATATTTCCGGTTTTTCCTTGATTATTTCAGGTTTATTAATCAGATCGCACAATCTTGTTTTCTCAATAAAATTTTTAAAACAAACGGTCATGTTGGTAACCCTTTTTTTTAAACACGATAATTTAAAAGTACGTAGACTATTATTCTCCTTCTTCATAACGCGGTTTAATCTTGTTTCGAAATTTTAAAATTTATGTTAAAAAAAATAAGAGATAAAGAAAAATAACTCGAAGAAGAAAGTATATCTTCGCCGAAAAGAGAAAAATGTCGCTTTTTTCAAAAAGACGCCCATAATGACACGTTGTGGTCAGAGGTCGAAACTGTCGTCACGCGTCATTCACTTTCTTCCAGTTGTTTTCCACGGGCCTCTTACTGTTATAAATGTTAAGTTATTAGTTTGGTCCATCGGTGCTTTAAACCAATCAAACCTTTCGTTTTACAATGTAGTCTTAAATCTCACGGAGTCTGGTAGACAGGATAACATTTAATAACATTTAAATTATTTATAGGGCATTAACCTAACTTGGATTTATTATCGGTTCCTTTGAGAAATTAATCACATATATATATTTCCTTATTAATATGATGCATTATTTTTGCTAACAGTTTATTTTAAATGAAATTATATATTATCGTAATAAATATTACGTTTATAAATTTATCTATTTACAGTATATGATTCTTATCACAAATACGTAGTATATTTCTGAACTTTGTTAGCGTCACTTATGTGTTATGATGTTGAAATTAAATTATATTAATGCACTGATAAAATTTTTCAGAATTTTTGATAAACTTAATAGTATTTTTTCGTAGTAACTATATTTTTTAACGCTAAATTACATTGTTATAAATTATTATTTTAAAAATATATTATATATTTATTTCGTGAAAAGTTTTATTATTTTAATGTTATAAAAAGAAATTTTGATGAGGGACTGGAATATTTTCAGGCAGTTATTTAGAATTTTCTTATCTTCACTGCTGCCCACATATGGTCCTTGCCTCGGGTCTTAAATCTGGAAAAGAATTGTTAAATTGATGTTCAAGAATGTGTGGTAGTTCTTCAGAAAGACAATGCTTTCTTAAATCATTCTGAAATATATAATAGTTTCAGGAAGAAAGAGTTTGAATGCTTATAGGCTAAACTATTTTTAGTATTTCAAGTTTTATCATTTTTTTTTTCTTTCTTTTGAACGATCAGATTTAAGCTAAAATTTTATTTTTAGGAATTTATGTCATAATAACTGTTTTTTTAAGTTATGGAATTTTTTTATGGATATAGCTTATTCATAAAAAAGTAAAAAGCATATATATATATATAAAGAAGTAACGGATGGACGCATTGTATATTTATTCCGTCTTGACCCATTTTACTAAAACTCAAACAGGACAGTTAACCATGTCTGGGATAGCTTGACCCGACTTAAAAAGTAACTGCTGTCAGCAGGAAGGGGTTAGTCCGTGTGACGTCAAGTACAGACGTTTTCCTAATGTCTTCAGCCGAGCATAACCATTACTTTCATTTCGAATTTGGATGATAAAAGGTCATTAACATCTATTAGCAACAATTTATATCGGTTCGCCTAATGTATCTTCGTAATAATTATTTTTATATGAAAAATCTGTTAATGCAACCGTTACGTCAAAGTTTATAGGTCATAAAGTGACACCATAGCCTTCACGACATTATGTAAATCGGCGATAACTTATATATAATACGAAATTTGAATCAAGGATATTACCAAATTTGGACTTTGAATGAGGTAAAAGTATTGAGGCTGAATTACACGAAAGAAATCAAATCAATAGGATTAAGGATTTTAATGAACAGATTTTTATGATTCTAACTGCTCTTACTAAATTAATCTTGTGTGTCTCATAAAAGATTTCAAAAGTAATATCTAGGAATGAAATATAACATGAAACTTATTAATTTACATAAACAGGAAGCAATGTCTTCACTAATCTTTAATTCATTAGTATACTATTTTTACATTTTTTAAAGCAGAATTTAGAGTTTTTTTCTTTTCTCTTAATTTCTGAGTAGAAATTTTTCGAAATTGTTTTCCATAATGATGGATTTTTTTTATTTGAACTTTTGTTTCAATACTTAGCTTTTTTTCTTCTTTGCTTCGATTGATTTAAAGAATTCGTTTCGGTAATTGAATACTGTTGCTTCTCTAAACAAATACGTACAGGAAAATTGGTGCTTATCGCCATTTTAAGTTATGCGAATTCAATTAAATACACTGATAAAGCATGTGGTTTATAATGCGTAAGAAAAGATAGCAGTTCAAATGAATTACTGAACTGTGCTCGAGTTGAGTGAACGCTTCCCACGCCTACAATTAGGATGATACGAAACATTTATTATCTTCGTTATAACTATTTAAGAAACTAGACGATGGTTGAATAACCGACCTTGGCCTATTTCCAAAAATAAGGTGGTGTCTCAGCAGTTTTAAATATTTACTCTGGAAAAGTAGTGTCAACTATCATTAGCGTGAAGATAACGAAAGCAATTTGAATAAAGCAAGAAAGATATATCTACGATTACATGACTTACAAACTGTTTTTCTAGTCCTGTTTTGAATATAATAGTCCACATTTTTTTTATTAAAAACTTTTAATGATATAGACAATTAGAATAAGGGAAAATAATTTCCTACATTTGTACGTTTCTTGCGCTACTTGTACCGGAAGTGATAGCATGGGAAAACCATAGACGTTTAATTTGTCTTATCCTGTGTTAGATTAGAACCAGTTTTATATATTTCTTCCAGTCATTTACTTAAGGTCTTTCTATTGTATGCTTAAAGTAATTAAATTATTATTATTTTCAGTTATAAAATTTCTGATAAACAATTGCCAATGATTCTGATGATTAGTTATTGTCAATGATGTCATATTTATCATCATCAAATTGATTATTCGTTATAAAAAATATATGATAAAAAAAAGATAATATTTGAAAGTGTTAACGTGAAAAATGTACTATAGATGAATTAATATATATTTTTTAATAAATATCACAAAATTAAAAATAAAACAAAAGTTTTTCGAATTTGTAAAAGTTTCTTCTGTGAAAGGATAAGTTTTAAAAATGCAAGCGATTTATTCCAAGGTCAACTGTAATATGATACAGCATTGAAAGATAAAATTTACATTTTATTAGTGGTGCCAATCATATTCAGTAGTTGCTCTTTAACCAGTAACATGCTTATATTTAAAGAACTGATGTAAACTACAGATAAAATTTCAAACTGCTAACGGAATTTTGTTGCTAGATAGTACATGTAAGTTTGTTACATATTAACTCAAATTAATTTTATAAAAATGAAAAAATTCAAGTAACATTTGAAATAAAACTGTCTAATTTTTAGATTCTAATGATTAAGTGAAATTAATAGTCTACTAGTCTAGTATTATTTAAAAAAAATTAAAATAGATTGGATTGCCTAGCCTACTTATTTATCCAATTATTGATTAGTTTAATTTTTTCAGTATTAAT
>NW_019385886.1:116299-125952 GCF_000671375.1 Centruroides sculpturatus | reverse complement strand
GTCCCACCTATCGCGTAAGTCCGGGGTATGACTGTATTGGTGAAAGAATTTTTGAAATCAGATAAATAGTTTCGGAGATTACCCGCTACATACAAACTTACTTTACTCTTTATAATATTAGTATAGATTTATTAACTTACTCATCATCTTAACATGTTTCTCATATAAATTATAAGTAAGAATCCCAAAGTCATAGCTGTTGTGAAGGCAATAATATTTCCCTTACATAAAATAAATTATTTTCATATGCTTAACTATTAATGTAGAATATTTATATGATAAAACATCAATGAGCAAAATTTCTGGTCCATATGTGAACACCCTGTTAATTTTAAAATGCTTTTTATATGTAATTAAATTTACAGGTTATTTTTTCAAATCCAAGAGTCACTGCTCATAAAGTGTGTTTTCCAAAAATGTTTATTTGTTTATTTTGATTTATATCATATACTTGTTTCTTGACAAGACTATGTCTTGTTTATAAAATCATAGTGCTGACTGAGTTACCAGTTTAGAGGTATGAAGAAGTACATGTCAGGAGTTGCAATTTGGCACAGAGTATTAAGTGCCCAAATCATGCGCACATAAAAAAAACCCAGACTTGTAGGTACTCAGGGGACTGAGAACAGAGTCAAAATAAAATACAAAATGGTAAAACTCTCTACAAACAGGCAGTAGTACAAGATTTGCGCATGTGTTGCTCATTGGGAAGTTCAAAAAGTGAATGTTGCTAAATCGAATTTTGACAAACGAATCTTTGAAAAACCCCATTTACCTGTCCCATGTTATTCCCCACATATCTCTGGTCGTCACATGCTGACCTTGACTGGAGATATCTTGTTTCATCATCAGAACATTTTTGAAACAAGGTGGCGCATCATTATAATTTTATATTTAAACTAACTTCCAGAATATAATTTTTTTTTTTCCTTTTTATATTTATTAAGTTTGTGCAAAATAAATGCATTTTTAAAATCGAAATCGAAAATCTTCGAAGTCAACCACTTTAAACCCCATATCTCCCGCACCCTTATAGCTATCGAGACGCAACCATCACAGTGCACAATGGGAGACTTGGGGCTACTACCACATACAAACACCATTCATGTGCGATGTGTAGTTTTGGCTGAAAAGTGAAATATAGGGACACACACGTCCATTATCTATATATATATATAGATAAATAGGTGTGTTTGTGCCTATATGTCACTCTGCAGCCAAAACTACACATCGCACATGAATGGTGTTTGTATGTGGTAGTAGCCCCAAGTCTCCCATTGTGCACTGTGATGGTTGCGTCTCGATAGCTATAAGGGTGCGGGAGATATGGGGTTTAAAGTGGTTGACTTCGAAGATTTTCGATTTTGATTTTAAAAATGTTCGAATCGTTTTAAGTTCGAATTGGTTTGATTATAGAACGATTGTAAATGTTCCAGAAAATTGATCAAATTGAAAATAGTTCGTTTGACTGGACGTAAAAATTCTCTAATTAGTCTGGAAACGGGGGACCTAATTCTTGCATTCTGTGCTATAAGGGTGTGGGAGATATGGGGTTGAAAGTGGTTGACTTCAAAGATGTGTAACAATGGAAGTGTTAACAGTGGAAGTGTTAACAATGAAAGTGTTGAGTAACAAAGGAAGTGTTAATATAAAGTGGCATGCAATATTTACAGACAGTTTTTTGCGTTTTTGCGAGAAATCAAACATATTTTTAGACTCATATAAAAATTCTCTAATTAGTCTGGAAACGGGGGACCTAATTCTTGCATTCTGTGAAAATGGGCAAGATTGGCTATAATGTAATTATCTTAATCTTCACTATCGTTACTTTTTGCCCACAAATAAAAACCCAGCAAAGCGGGTCCTTGCAGCTAGTATATATAGATAATAAACACACTTACTTTTGCACCTCTAGATAGTCTTGATCTAATGAGAGGTAAGTTTTGTTCTCTTTTCCTTGTCATAATAATATTTCTGTCAGATCGATATCGTGTGTGTCCAGACCTGGTGTTAGATACCATCGTGCATCCGAGTTTTCGATTGAAATCTTCAAAACTGTGTAAATACCTAGAAAAAATGTTTCCACAAACAGATTAATTTTGGAATTACATGAATGAAAAATTTTTTCAAACAGTAATCTACATTTCTATCTGTTTGATTCTATTTAAAATTCATATAGCCTGAAAAGTTCTGCTATATAAAGCATTTGCTTCTAATCTTTACTGTAGAAATTACATTCCTAGAAAACCCCATAGTAATGGAAACTAGTTATTGAAGCATTGAGCCGATAGGAAAAACAGTTTGTTCCCACAAACCTTCATTATACACTTTGGATACTTGTTATAAACTCATTATTATATGTACCATTCTTATAAAGAACTCTTTCCATATTACAGTATATATTTTATAAAGATATTTTATTCTTGTGTTTAACAAAAATTCATGCATAAACATGTGAATACAAACTTTAAAGACAAAATGTAATAAATGGAAATTTCTGGACATGAATCTTACCTTGAATAGTTAATGATGGTGTTAGGGGGTACTGTAATATTTTTTAACTGTCAACCCTGGTTATCCTCCAAAAAATAAGATAGAGATTCTTGTCACTATGCACTAAATGACAGCAAGGTTAGCTTGATATTTTCAACATCAGCCATTTCCTTCTCTGCACTGGTTATTCCTCAACCTATTAAAGGTTGTGGCAATGGTGATTTCTTCCAACTGAATTGGCATTTTTTACCATAATTTCCATCATAATTCTTTTAATAGCTCAGCATATGGAAAAATATGCCCAAATTGGCTTTTAAGTGTGAGGCTGTAATGAATGAACTTTAATTCCTGAATATCCTTGAAAGCCTGGCTGTATAATGAAGCCTCACTTCTGAAATTTTTCTGTGCTAACCAAGAGAATCAGAGAAACTTCCATGCCATTGTCATCATTTTCACTATCTTTATGATTCTCCTTAGCCACATCATCCAACTTCTCATCATAAGCATCTGACTCTTGTGTGTTAAAGCCATTGCAATCAGTTCTTTCTGCTAAGTGCATGGTAGCTTGCATATTGTTTTTTTATTTGTGCACAGACACTTTTAAAGTCTTCAAAATTGGTTACATATTGTGCCCAGCCTTTTCCCAATGATTGTTTACTATAGCCTGAAAAACATTCTCCAGGCTACTTTCAAATAATTACATCAAAGATGGGGACAGGCTTCTAAAAGTCTTATGATTTTGGGGTCGGCATTTACACCCAAATGTTGCCAAGCATTATGTAGAGCTTCCAGGTAAAATTACTTTTGAAAATCTTAACATCTTAGTTGAGTGGCTGGAGTACAGAAGTGGTATATTGGGAAAAGGACTGACACATGTATAGGTATTTTTAAGGTCTTGACAAAGATGTACAGGTGCATTGTTTAATCATTAGAACTCTGAATGCACTCTTTTTTGAAATTTATTGTTTTATTAAAGAGCTGAAGCAGTTGAACTAATCCTAAAAAATCCAGCAATTATACAAGTATTATAGTTCCATTTCCAAATGACTAGAAGATGATTCAATTTTTTTCCTTTTAGGGTATATATATTTTGGATTTCATACACTATCAAATGTTTCCATTTAAAGTTACCTCTAGCATTCATACAGAAAAGCATGATGACAATTTTTAAATGTCTTAAATCCAAAGTGATATTTTTATATGTAAATGTATTTTCCTATTTGTTTGTAAAAGAAACTTGTTTTGGCAATGTTTAATACTTGTTCAGATCAACACTTTCTACTTGATAAATTTAAGCAGGAATTTACAAATTCTTCAACAGCTTCCACATATGCTACACCCATCTAAGTACAAAGTTTTGCAATTTTTACTTTGTATGTATTTTTAAAATAAGCAAGCCAGCCAGCCAGCACTAGCAGAGAATGGATTCACATTTTTCTAGTTTTCAATAACATGGTTGTAATTTTGTTTGACTTTGAGCCTTATACTAGTGCTGTCCAATTTTCCTTGCAGTCAACCATCTCATTTATCCACATACAAGGAGCATTTTCATTTTTTTATGTCACTTCATCACAAACCAATGAAAACACTTTATAACCTTCCCAAGCTGGCACACACACGCATACAGTGAGATTTATATTGTCTTCCTTTCTGTGCACCATGCAGACAGTTGATTGGCTGATTCATTTACACTGAATTGTCTGCTTATGGATGCTACCAAATCCCCAGAATAAAGTTAATTAACTCATCACATTTGTGTTAAGGAATACCTAGTAAAACATTCATTAGCATTATATTTTGCTACCTTTATTGATATTTAATAAATTAATCACTATAACAGTGTAAAACATTTAAAATGTGGAATATTACCAGAATGATATGGAAACTTGTTAACACAACAGAAGCTGTGAGAACAAAACTACTGCTTCTCTTGGTGGAGCTTGTGTTAGCATTGTGCAATAGTTTCAAAATTTTTTGTTACTGCAAATGTTAGCAAATGGGAACTAAGAAACCATGTGTGGCATTTGGGTTACAGTATTATAGAAGCAGATAAGCAAATCTGTGGAAGTAGAATCGGTGGATAATGAGGATTTACTGTTAATACGTATCAAATCTAGATAAATACTTTTTAGAATAACAAGTTCACTAATGTATTATATAAAACTGGTTATCCATAGGATAGATTTTGCTAAGGAATTTGAACATGTTTGGCACTGCAGCTAGAAAAAATGAACATGTAAATTGCATAGTTAGGTGAAAAGTAGATACTTGAGCCAGATGTACTATTTCATTGCACAAATCAAAAACAAATAGATGGTTTGACACCATTTTCTACAAAATGGCCTGGTTTATCTACCATGCTAGTATGTCAACAGACAAATCAACAGAAGTTCACAATTTTCTGGAAAGTTAAAGATGAAAAATGATAAAAAATAATAGAAAACAAAAAAAAAAAGTGATTTTTTCCTACAAAGAAGTATGTTGCTAAGATGACAGCGTCACTGTCATCAATTTTTGATTTATTCTTCTTCCCACCAGATAGTACATGAATGAAGTACAAATCATGTAGTGGATATCAACTATGTGAATTGCATGATGTCACGTGATTATATGTTAGCTTGGTGTGGCAAAAACACTCTTGTGGATATCCAGCTTAACTATATTGTTTTTTATTATAGCATATATAGTATAATATATTATAGTATAATATATACTTTTGATTGCCTATATATATATATATATGGGCAGTTAAAAAGTTTCCAGAATTATAGTAGAGTACTGTAATGGGAGGAGATATGAAAATATTTACCTAATCATCTTCAAAATAAAACCTTTCAGTGCACACACTTGCCCCATTGATCCTGCTATTGTTGAAAGCAATGAAAGTCTTCTTTTGTTATATTCAGGAATTTGGCCATCACAATTGATTTGATGACTTCGATGGTTCTGAAAGTCATCCCCTTGAGACCCATTTTCATTGCAGGGAATAGCCAAAAGTCACTAGGAGCAAGATCTGATGAGTATGGTGGTTGGGCAATGACAGGAAGACTTTTGTCAGCAAGGAATTGCTGTACAACAAGAATGAGTGAGTCAGTGCATTATTGTAATGAAGAAAACCACCCTCCTAACCACTCGTCATGCCATTTCCTCCAAATTGCATTTCACAATCTATGCAAAACGTGCATGTAGAAATGACCAGTAATACACTGAACAGGCAGTACAAACTCACAGTGCACCATATAATCCATGTCAAAAAATGCAATGAGCATCACTCTTTTCTTGAATTTAACAAAGTGCAATTTCTATGGTTGGGAAACAATGCTGTGTGTCACTCCAATTACAGCACATCATCTTCAGATTGTAGGCAAACACTAGTGATGATCTTCATGAGAAATGTTGGGTCCTGCATATTTTTTCAACCAGATTTCCAGCAATCAGCATGTGACATTCCATTGATCTTGGTTAGGTGCTTAGGAATGCACTTTGCTTTGACATGGCTCAATATCAAATCATCCAACGGAACTGCATGAATGTATCTGTAAGAGATGATAACTTCTTGTTTCAACTCCATGATAGTCATTCATGGATCAGAACAAATCAGTTTTCACATTTTGCAATCATTTATTTGGTTCTGGATGTGGACAATCTCTCGCTGCACTTGTCATCCTCCAATGTCTCCTGTTTCTTAAACCATAAAAACTAGTAATAAACTGTGGATTTCTTTAATGCAGTATCACCAAAACTTGCTGCAACAACAACAGCATCTCCAAAGCAAATTTTTGCAATTTGCACACAAACTTGACATTTGCACATTATTCAAACTGCAATATGGCACTGAAAGACAAACACTCATGTTGAAATGAATGAACACTCATGTTGAATGAACAGAATAGTGAACCATCATGCACTGAAACATGCCCAGACCACTTGTTGTTATGAGCAGACATTGTAATCTTTCCTCTATGACAACATGCACACAATTTTCTCTCTTTCACCATCTGGAGGGCAATCTTGGAAACTTTTTGACTGCCTCTGTACTATGTATAGTTCTATACACATTTTCTTCTTAAAATCTTTGATGCTTCTCTTTGTGATAATCATTTTTATTATATCAAAAATTATGTTCTGGTATATAAAGATAACAATATTAGATATTTTAATATAATATACAATTCTATAACTGATTTCATGTAAATTATTTTATGTATTGCTAACAATTATTATTAAAAAAATAACAATAAAACCTCTCTCTTAAATAAAAATAAAAAAAGACAAAATTTTAAAGAATAATGAAAATAAACATACTAGTTAATTTAAATTACAACAAATGTATGCAATAACTTAACCCTTTGATGAGTGGATTTACTGAAGATTCCCTTTCCTCCCTGCATTAGTTAGTTTTTAAAAATTAACAATTAAAAAAAAAAAATTAATATCTAATTCATATTTTTTAATAAACTAGGCAATATTTTCTTTCTTTGATTCAACTGTGTTAAAAAACTGCACTTATTCAGGAGAGAGCAAATATGAATTACTATATAAATGTTTGTCTTTATGCTAGAAAATTTTATATTAAATCTTGCAAAAGTTACAAAAACAAACTTAAAGAATTTTCTAGACCTGTCGACAGATATCTCTGTCTGTAATGTTTCACATTTGCATGTGAAACATATATATACATACAGACATGCATAGATTCTTGAAGTTTACACATACACACAATATATATATATATATTGTGTGTATGTGTGTGTGTTTGCACTTGCATGCATGCATTTACTTTATAGAGCAGCCCACCATGTATACAGAGTATATTTACAGGAGTACTCATCAAAGAGTTAAGTACATAAGAACCAAACAATTACCTTTTGTATGCTTTTTTAATCTGAATTGAGCATGCAGGATTAGTCATTACTAATCCCATTTTAGTATATATGGTCCGCCATTTATTCTGATTTGTCACCTTAAATCAAAAAACAAAATAAGAAAATAAAGAACAAATTATTGTTTAGTACAAAAATATTTAATACATTACCCTATTATATCCACCCATTTGCTGAACAATGTTAAAAAGTTTATATAAATTAAGATCCCTGCCACTAACTGTTGGTGCTCTGTTAATCGGTGTTCCTATAATAAAATTATTGACAATTAATGTTTAATGTAGAAAACCTCTCTCGTTATATCAAATTTATGGCTCACCTCTTTCATCCATGAATTTATACAGCTGTGCGACGAAACGATCTTTTTCTTCACTCGGTTCGTCGTCAGAAGTCTAAGTAAATTTTACAGTGAAATTTTACAATAAAAAAATAAAATAATTCATGAGATGTGCAATACAATTACCTCAATGTCAGAATCCTGGTCATCATTGTCCTCATCATCACGACCCATCATCAGGTCCCAATCCCAGTGCGGCGGAATTTCGTCTTTGCTCAAATACAGATTTGCCTTCTCAACCGCTAAAGAAAAAGTGCAATAAACAAACTAATTCTTAAAAGATTTCACTTCATATTTTCAAACAAAGAAACTTTCATAATATAATTGCTTATTTCCTAACAAATTTTATTAGAAAGGGGTCTTTTTAATATCAAAATACTAAAAAAACAAATTTTTAATTCTGAAATAAATAGTTTGAATATTTAACTGTTTTAATTAATGTAAAAGTTAATTATTTCTGAAGAGAATCAGAGTCAAAGATTTTAATTGCAAAATAACTATTTGATTTATCTTCAAAGAATATTTACTACCCACTTTGTTAATGTTTATGAGAATGATATATGAAGTATATTATGTATTAAAATATTAGAAGAACATATTTTGGAAGGTCCAAGGAAAGTATAAAAATTGTTTGAAAATGAACAGTTAAATCAGTGCAATATAATTAGGTTTCTACTACAGTAGAGTCCCGAAAACACAGCCTAATGTGAACCAAAGGGTGGCCCCGAGTTTGTTAAAATGCTGGGTTATTGGGAATGGGGTTAAAAAAGAATAAGTATGAGCATTTCTTCAGAAAATACTGTATTGTACACATTGTTTGCTTGAAAATACAACAGAGAATAAACTGCGCAAATACCCTTAAACAAAGGAAAAGTATATACCTTATGAAAGCACAGAGCCTTTACTACATGAAAATGAAAATTAATGAATACACAGTGTACAGTAATTTACCTAATAAGACAGACCTCAAAAAAATACTTTATGAGGCATAAAGCTGCCCATAATGAAAATTAACTAGCCGACTTTGCAAAAACTGGCTACTTTTTTTTAAAGAAATGCATAATGTCCCATTGTCTACTGCAATGCACTCTGTGTTTTGCTGCTTCATCACGAAGATGACAAAGGAACAGTAAGTCTATTACCAACGCACCTTGTTGTTCAAAATACTGAAGGGCAGTGTCGACAGCCTTTCTCTCACTATGTGATATTTTAGGAGCTTGTATGGTGAAGTCCTCAATGTCAACGTCTTCATCATTTTCCAGCATTTTTTCATTAACTATGACAGCAGAAATAATTTCTGTATCGGACATAATGTTTTGCTTGATATTGTTCTGGATCTACTGTTCGACATCATTTTCATAAGCCTCTGCACATCCAGAAACTCTTTTCAAGAGGTCGAGTAAGTTTACATCTTCTGCATCATCATGCTCAATGAACTCATTTCCCTCACGATCAAGGAGTTTTCGCCAGGAACAAACTAGTGTTAATGACTAACTCGTTTCAGGCATGCACCACCCAGCCAATAACATCCAATAGGTTAATTTTCTTTAAGTTCTGGATAAGACCTTGACCATCATCGTTTGCAGAAAGAAGAGAGGATAACAGCTTGCTTAGAGTTATCCAGACTGCCGGGTTATCGAGTGCTGAGTTTTCGGGACTTGATAATCCAGCAATCCGGATAATTTTTATATATAACCTGACAAAAGAATTTAATAACAAGACTATAAATATAGTGTACTGCCATCGATATGTATGACAACAGCAATGTATGAATAAATGGCTAACCGTAAACTTGTGGGTTTGTATGTTGAATATATGTCATTTAAAATCATTAAAATTGAAAAATTTGATATTTGGAGATTACAAACTTTCATTTAAATAGTTTTTTTCATATATATATATGAAAAAAAAACTATTATATATATATATTGTTGTTATGA